>NW_011507090.1:0-1508 GCF_000495115.2 Populus euphratica | reverse complement strand
CCAAAATGATATAAAGGGTTTGATTTGACTAAGTGTCAGAGTTTGAGGGACCATAATGATTTTTCCAGCTAAGGAAGCGGGGTGTTAATTATTCGAGGCATGGGAACCCCAATTCAAGGCAAATTCCCATCATAAGATGCTAAATGGATTTAAAAATAATACACGGATCTTATACTCTGTCATCTGATCTGCTGCTGTTAGATTTGTTATTTTTATTTTGTTGGTAAACTTTGGTAGATCTTAAGTCTAACCTAGTCTAAACCAGATTAATAATTCTGGGTGTTCTGATAAAAGTTCAGATATATGTAAGTTCTGTAGCAAATTGTCAACATTTTTTACTATATGTAAGTTCCACAAGCTAGCAGCATAAAATGGGTAATTACGTTAACTATATGATATTTTCTTTGTATTTTTCATGTTGTGGACATTAATATTTGCCATGGTCCAAATCCAGTATATATAGCCCAGATTAATTATGTTCCTTTTATTTTATCCGATAAAATACCCTTTTCTTTTTTTTAAAAAAAGAAGGCCATAAGCCCAAAACCACAAGACAAAGCAGCACAAATACGTTACATAATGTCATCCATCGATCCATTCTCTTCTCTTCTACTTCATTGACGACCATCTTTATGATTCCTGAAGTTGAATTAATTATTGTTTTTGGGAAGCGCTCAAACTCCTTCCTTGTTCAATTTTGTTCTTGCTTGTATCTAATCTTAGCTGCGATTCCAGTTTTTTAAATAAATTTCCTCGAGGCTACAACTTGTGTAGCTTGAAGCAAATACAAAGAGTTAATATACACTCAAGGGAGGGTAGGAGGATATATTGCCCCCAGAATCTTGTTGTTCCAGCTCCATCAAAACTGTTGCCATGGGCTCATGGAGAAGCGTGGAACAGGAGAAGGAATTTATTGGCGATCCCGAGGAACAAAAGCAAGTAGATCTCACTCTAAAAAAAAGGACAATCAAAGACACGACAGTACGAAAACGCCTCCCTCCCTTTCCCTTTTTCTCTTCAGAGGAACTAGACCATATCATACAAGGTTAAGCATTTTCGATTCGATTTAGTTTTAAATTAAAATAAATAATTAAATTAAGTTCGGTCCAGTTTTGAGTTAAAATAAATAATTAAATTGAAATTATTTTTTTTCAAGTTTTTAAACCGAATCAAACAGAAAACTGGTTCAAATCAACCATATTCAGTTTGATCTGGTTTAGTTTTTTTTCCCTTCCAAATCAATATAAACCGAAAATTATTTCTGAGTTTTTTCACTAATTATATTTTTTCAGGGATTTTATTTTTGTTTTATTTCTAATTTTACAGATCTATATTTTTTGTGTATTTTCTGAGAAATTTTTGCTTTCTCAACAGGTATGGTTCTTTTTTAAATTAATTGGGCATGCATGATATCCAGAAATTCAACCCCGATTTTTTTTTTGTTAGATCTTTGTCCAAAAATTAAACTTTGCAAAAAGATACTGAAAAAAAAAGGATAGAACAAAAGT
>NW_011500596.1:114845-119647 GCF_000495115.2 Populus euphratica | reverse complement strand
TTCCCATCTCATAGAACAAACTCTTTTAAAAGACAAATCATCACTGTTTTTAAAGAAGTTTTTCCCATCTCATAGAACAAACTCTTTCAAGAGACAAATCACCACTTTCACTCAAAAACCAGGAGAAACATTTTACCAATGTTGGGATAGGTATCGAGACTTGCTTAATACTTGCTCTCATCATGGTTTTGAAACATGGAGATTGGTTTCATATTTTTATGAAGGGTTAACACCTAGAGATAGGCAAATGGTTGAATTGATGTGCAATGGAACTTTTGAAGATAAAGACCCTGATGAAGCAATGGAGTACTTAGACTTGTTAGCTGAAAATGCTCAAAATTGGGACATCGCGGGTACTTATAAGGCACCGAGTAAAACTCAACCTCATACATCTAGTGGAGGTATGTACAACCTTAGGGAAAATCATGACCTCCAAGTTAAGTTTGCATCTTTAGCCAGAAAAGTCGAGGCATTAGAATTGAAAAAGAGTGGTCAATTTAAATCTATTGAAAACATTGCATGTCAAATATGTGAAACAAATGAACACTTAACCAGTAACTGTCCAACCTTGCCTTCTTTTAAGGAATGTCTCCATGAACAAGCCCATGCTTTAAACAGTTTCGAAAGGCCCAATCATAACCTATATTTGCAAACATACAACCCTGGTTGGATAAATCACCAAAATTTCTGTTGGAAGAGTGACAATGCACAAACTTTACCACCATAATTTCAAGCACACCATAATTTCCAAAATTCCCATGGATATGCACCTCTTTATGCTCCACCTCCTATAAGAAATTTTGAGGAAACTTTGTATGCATTTATTGAAAAGCAAGAGACAATCAACACTCAATTTGTTCAAAGCATAACAGATTTTAAAGATACTCTTGCAAAATTCACATCTGCTCTCAATTTTCAAGAGAAAGGTAAGTTTCCATCTCAACCACAGCAAAATTCCAAGGAGCAATACAATGCAAATGCAAGTAGTTTTGGAAGTCAACACATGGATCAAGTCAAATCAGTCATCACTCTTTGCAGTGGTAAGGTTATTAAAAAACCCACTCTTGAACCTTGTGAGAAAGATGATGAGTCAATCTCTAAGGGTAAGGAAGGGGTTGAATCTGAATATTGCAAGGAAAAGACTGATTCCCTGCTAGCACTTCCATTTCCTCATGCCATGACCAATCAGGAAGAAATCGAGGATGAAAAAGGCACCGAAAATGTTGATGTGGATCTTTTATCAAAAGTGACAACAGATTCAACACCCGATATTGCACCAATCGATGATTACTTTCCTGATGAATCTCTACTTTCTCTTAGATCAATGCCTTGGTTTGCTAAACATATCAATTTTCTTGCTTCAGGATTTTTGTCAACTCACTGGTGTACCAAAGACAAAAGAAAATTTTTAAGCAACGTGCAAAACTTTTATTGGGATGACCCTTACTTATTCAATTATCATCCTGATCAAATATTTCAAAGATACTTTCCCGATAATGAGGTAAGTAATTTCATTAAATTTTGTCACTCTAAGGCACGTGGGGATCATTTCTCATAAAAAAAAAAGAACTGTAGAAATCTTACAAAGTGGATTTTACTGGCCCACCATATTCAAGGAATCACATGCATTCTGCAAAACCTGTGAAAATTGTCAAAAGCTGGGATTTGTTTCAAAACACAGAGAGTCTTTAGATAATCTTCTATTGACTCTTAAGTCTCATCATAGTCGAGATAAGCATCGTGTAATTCATGACTTATGAACACATTTTCATAAAGAACATACTTGACTTAGTCTTGGGAATCTGACTAAAAAAGACCCTGTTTGCCAGTTTTTAAGAAAACTGGATGGGAAGCCTATCCCCGACCCATAGAGGGCGTTTAAGCCGTTCTTGGACGTAAAACCAAGGGAAGATGTGAGCCACATTCACAACTGCGATTTGAATTTTTTTTGTTTGTAAAAACTTGTGTCTTTTGGTTTTATTATTGTGTTTTGTTATTTCTTATTTTTGTTTTAGTGTGTTTCAGGTTTTGTCAGTGTTCGTTATTTCAGGTGATATCTTCTATACTCTATCTTTCTACCTTAGAACATTGAGGACAATGTCTCGTTTTGGTTGGGGGGAGAGGGTAGTAGTTGATAAAAAAAAAAATTGTTTTTCATTTCATAAAGCATGTGCATAATTGTTGTTACTAGGATGGCAGAGTAAAGGAGTTCTTTTGTTAAAGTGACTCTTGAGACGCATCTTAGTAACCATTCTTAACAAGGTCTATTATAATACTTCCTGAAATATTCAGGTTTACAAACTCTCGTATTGTTACCACTTAATTCTGCTCATATACTTATTTAACATGTATTCTTAAACCTTAATTTACACACACACACTTTAACATATGATTGTGGGTTGCATATTGGATTATTACATTATTTATGTTCTTTTGTTAAAGGTAACAACTAAGGGAAAGGGATTGTATATAATTAAAAAGAAAAAAAAAAAAAAAAAAAAAAAAAAAAAAAAAAAAAAAAAAAAAAAAAAAAAAAAAAAGAAAAAAAAAATGATGATAATAAAAATGTAGATAAGTTTGGTTTCGTAGCCTCCCTAACCTAAGCAATTAAGCCCGAAGGGGTGTTTTAACACCTAATACCCTAAAGTCAACTGACTTGGGAGCTATTGGCCCAACGCTTGTTACATGGGTTGAGGAGAAAAGCTTAAGGGAATCAAACATTGCACTATCTACATATCAGTATCTGCGACCCGAGTTACTAAGCTCGTAGGGGTGTCTTAACACCTAATGCCCTAATACCAACTGGTCTGGGAGTCATTAGCTGAAAGCTCATTACATGGGTTAAAGATGCATGATGTTTTTAAAGTATATGTATATAGAGTTAAAAAAAAAAAAAAAGACAAAAATAGTAATCCCAACCCAAGGAAGTTAACCTTAAACATTAGAACAAAAATTTTGTTTTCTTCCAAGAAAAGCCCCATAATTATGTGTTGATACATTGAGCACAAAAGAAAGGTTTATTAATATCTTGTTAAGAGGTATTGAGCAGATATATAAATTTAATGAGAGTTTGTTTATCTGGATAGACTAATGGAAGTTAAATGATGAATACCTTGCTTTGTGAAATTTGCAAATTTGTTTTCTATTTTAACGCTTTGATTACTAGGGACTAGTAATAAGCTGGTTGGGGGGTGTGATTAGTACTTAAAAGTGCATTTTTATCATGGTTTTATATCATCATTTTGCACTTGAAGTATCAATAACTCCTTAACTAAAATATGTTTTATAATAATGTATCTAATAATATAAGATACCTATAATTTATGGTAAATGTCTATTTTTAATGCAGGCCTATCACATAAATGAAAGGATTGATTGATGACTTGAAGAACTTAAATTGCAAGGATAAAGAGATGGCCAAACTTAGAAAAGAGATGTCGGTGCAATCCAAACCGGAACACTGTTCGGTAATTGGGTCATATCTGGAGCTACAGATCTCAGATTTAGGTCCAATTTATATGGATGGAAAGGTAAGACATAGGCCTACAACTTTCATATGGAGCCCAAGATCTAAAAAGGCCATTATCAAGTCCAAATTGTAGCAACAACAAAGAAGCCCGAATCTGTCTTCCAGCCCGAGCACTATTCGGTATTTTGGCCATATCTGGAGTTCTAGAAGTCCAAATGAGCTGAAATTTTTACACAAGAAAGCTGAGACAATTGCCTACAACTTTCATGTTTACAACTGGCTCCAATTTTGACGTTATCAATGACGTTTTGGGCAGACAAGAGAAGATAAGGATTGTCACCAAGTCAAAAGTTGGTCACCCACTTATCAATTAGTCATCAAATCAATAGTTCCCATTTTTGGCCTATAAAAGGAGGCATTTGCCATGCATTTAGGCATCTTGATTTCCAGATCAAGATCATGCTCTTCCTTTCTCTCTTTGTATTTTTTATGCTTTGTTTTCATTAATATTAAGTTTATGCCTTTCATTTCCTTTCCTTTACTTAGTTAACTTTTATGTTCTTATTTTGTTTATCTATTTTGCTTTCTTTCATTATGTCTAGCTAAGTTAATTATGTCAAGGTGAAAAGGTTACACTAATGGTGTAAGAATAAGTATAATGTAAACTTAATATGGACTTTAATGTTTGATACTAACATGTTTTATATTTGCTATCTTGTTCACTCTTTAATACTTTGCTTGTTAAATGACTAATCTTGATTTATGTTGTATAACACTTGGTACAACAAATGCTTGGCACTTTCATAGCCCATAATGTATGGTATAACCGACACCTGAGCTATGAAAGGAACTTGATTTGTTGTTAACATAAGTTATAATCATGAATGCTTGACGAGATTTACAAGTATTAGCATTAATTGAATAAGATGACTAATGTAATCATGTTAACAATATATAATCTGATTGGAACCTCCTTTGTGTGTGGTTTCCAATTCAATAATAAGAGTTTATACTATACTTGTTTGATATACCATTAGTGGAACCTCTAACCTTGACATTTGTTATTATCATTGTTTAATCGTTACATTAATATTCCATCTCAAAGTTCTCATCATCTTCTTCTTCTTCTCTTTCTTTATTATTATTATTATTACTACTACTACTACTACTACTACTACTACTACTACTACTACTACTACTACTACTACTACTACTACTACTACTACTACTACTACTACTACTACTACTACTACTACTACTACTACTACTACTACTACTACTACTACTACTACTACTACTACTACTACTACTACTACTACTACTACTACTACTA
>NW_011500596.1:98501-114403 GCF_000495115.2 Populus euphratica | reverse complement strand
GGGTTATTTATTACTTCGACACTCCTGCACTTGGGAGAAGACATCAATCTTTTAGTCGTGTCAGGGTGACCAACTCTTGACTTGGTGACAATCTTTATCTTTTCTTGTCTGTCCAAAACGTCATTGATAACGTCAAAATTGGAACCACTTGAAAACATAAAAGTTATAGGAAATTGTCTCAGCTTGTAAAAAAATTCAGGTTATTTGGACTTCTAGAACTCCAGATATGGGTCAAACACTGAACAGTGCTCGGGCTGGAAGGCAAATTCGGACTTCTTTGTTGTTGCTCCAATTTGGACTTGAAAATGATATTTTTTTAATTTAGGCTCCGTATAAAAGTTATAGGCCTATGTTTTATCTTTCCATCCATATAAAATATATCTAAATCTGAGATCTATAGCTTCAAATATGACCGAATTATCGAACAGTGTTCCGGTTTGGACTGCAACGGTATCTCTTTTCTAAATTTGGCCATGTTTTTGTCCTTTCAATTTCAGTTCTTAAATTCATCAATCAATTATTTTATTTATATGATAGGTCTGCATTTAAAATGAATATTTACCATAAATAGATATTATTAGATATGTTATTATAAAACATGTTTTAGTTAAGGAGTTATTGATACTTCAAATATAAAATAATAATATAAAACCTTAATAAAAATATATTTTTAAATACTAATTAAATAGATATTTTTAAGTATCAAATTTGTTTGATAGCTATACAAACACATTCATGAAGTTAATGATAACGAAAGATGTGATAAGAAGAAAGGCTTACAGCAGGTTTGGCACGGCGCTTTGTGAGAGGGAAAAGACGAGTGCCGGCTCCTCCACCGAGAATCAGTGCCACTACTGTCCTCGCTAGGATCCCTTTTTTCCATCTCTTGGTCACTCAACTGCGTAATGCATTAGATAACGGTTATGATATGATCAATCATGTTCGTCCTCAATCGTTCTTAATTATGTATTATCCACTTGGCAACATAGTTCGCTGCCGCTATGAAGATTTTTGGTCTGCGTGAAAGCTTGACCATGAAATGATTTCCGGTTTGCAACATTTCGTTATCGATTATTTGAAATATTTTCCTCTCGTTGCTAAACAAAATTGACCCACGTGGACAAAGGTTCCAAATCTATTTATAAAACTGAACTGACTGGACTCTCTCTCTTTCTCTCACACACACGCGCGCGCCGAGAACACAAGTGGATGTATTATTGAGATGGCCGAGTCATTTTCACCACCTTCAATTGCATAATAAAAGTTTAATAAATAAATAAAATATTACTGCAGAGTAATTTTGAGATTTGGAAGATGATTTTACTTTTCTGGTTTTAACTTTATAATAGATATTTTTGGGCCAAATCACATTGAATCTCGTGCCCATAGAATCTTAAACAAATCATTCACATTCCAATGATGTATTTATAATAAATTGTTTTGTTTTGTATAATTTTTTATGGAATTAAAAAAAAAACATGATGATTAAGTCGATTTACTTAGAAATAAGATAATTTTTACTATGAATAATTAAAATTAAAAGAATATGTATTCATGTATATATTTTTTTATAATAAATAAACTATAATTAATATTCATAAGGAAACTAATAATATAACCAAGGTTTTAAACCTTATAAGCTAAAAGAACTCTCAAATTTATTATTTTTAGATTTAATCTCATCATGATTCTTTAAAATTATATTTTTTTTATTTGAACATTAAAAAACAAGGCATTCAACCCCAAATATCTAAAATATTTAATAAAATAGTTACAAGAATGTTAAGTATTGAATTTACCTTGAGATTCCATATAAATCTTTTTCTAGGTTTTAAAAGGTTCATCCTTAGCACCCACAAAAGACTTGGTTTGGGCAATCCCTTCTCTCTTCAAATTCAACCTCTACGATGATGGAGATCTCTAACTAAATATTTTTGTGTATTATCCTTTTTTAAAATTTCCTCTCCATCTTTATAGTCATATCTACCATGTCCTTTCCTTTTAAATTTTATCTTTATCTTTATAGTTATATGTATCATATCCTTTAACTCTATATTGTTATAATTCTACTATATTAGTTATATCTTGGTTTAACCCATTAAAAAACCTTGTCACGGTTGTCTTCATATCCTTCATGGCATTAGACCAAATCATAGCTGTTTTCATTTCTTTGTAGTAATCTTCCACAATCTTAGAATCTTAATTCATACTTTACAATTTCTGAAACAACTCTCTATAATAGTGACTAGGAACAAACATCTTTCTCATTATGGCCTTCATCTCCTCTTAATTGTCAATAGGCCTTTCTCAGTTCCTTTTTCTATTCAAAAAATGTTAATCCCACTATACTAAGCATAATCAATAAATTTAATGACAACAAGTTTTACCTTTTCTCTTCCAAGTAGCTATGACAATGAAAAATCCATTTAACCTTCTTTTCTCACTCAAAATATATGTTGGGGTCGTCTTTACTTTGTATTGCTGAAATTTTTATCTTGATACTTTCCAAATCCTCATCCAATTTATCATGATGCCCAAAGTCTTAAAAACCACTTATATGGACCAATTGACCTCCATGTCGTAAATCATGAATCACTTGTTTTTTAGATTATTAAAACCTATCTTTATAACCCACAAATACATTATCATAGTCATTGTCACCCTCTATCTACATCATCATTAATAAACTCATTAAAAGTGGCATTAGCATGCCTTCAGGGCCTTATAGGATTAGAGCCCCTTCTACTTGACTCATCTTGCATGGTAATAATTGTGACTTCTTGCTTCTTTATTTGGTTCCACACCTCACCAAATATTAAATTCATCATCTCTAATTGTTGTTCTAGGGCTTAAAACCTAAAAGCTTGATTATCCCTTGGGGTGATGTATCACTTTTAATAGACATTATTTAAATCTGAAAAATGCTTTAGTTATAAGAAAAATATATCATCACACTACTCTTGTTTCATAAAAATATGGCTTTTCACTCCAATATTTTCACCTTTGCCTTTTTCCACTCTTCCTTATATTTTTCAACATTTTAGGAACTAAATTTTAACAAAATAAAAAAGAATAGCTTAGTAGTGTAATCCAAATTAATATATTGACTTAATAAGTAAGAAAAATATAAGAATAAGCAAATACAAAACCACGATTATGAAATCACGAGTAGCAAACAAATTTGTGTGAAATATAAATTATATGAAGACACAAATTAAAATATATTAGAATTCAATAAAACAAAGTTAATATAACTGATTAGTACTTAAAAGTGTATTTTTATAAAAAAAAATATATATAGCTTTTCACTCTAATATTTTCACCTTTGCCTTTTTTCACTCGTCCTCACATTTTCAGCTTTTTAGGAACAAACTTTTAACAAAATAAAAAAGAATAGCTTTGTAGTGTAATCCAAATTAATATATTGACTCAATAGGTAAGAAAAATATGAGAATAAGCAAACATAAAACCACGATTATGAAATCACGAGTAGTAAATAAATTTGTGTGAAATATAAATTATATGAAGTCACAAATTAAAACATATTAACATTCAATACAACAAAAGTTAATATGATTGATGAGTACTTAAAAATATATTTTTATTAAGATTTTATATCATTATTTTGCACTTGAAGTATCAGTAACTCCTTAAGTAAAGCATGTTTTATGATAACAAGTCTGATACCATAAGATACCTTTAATTTATGGTAAATATTCATCTTAAATGCAGGCCTATCACATAAATAAAAGGATTGATTGATGAATTTAAGTACTGAAATTGAAAGGACAAAGAGAGGGCCAAACTTAGAAAAGAGATGTTGGTTCAACCTAAACTAGAATACTGTTCGGTCATTAGGTCATATCTAGAGCTGTAGATCTTAGGTTTAGATATGCTCTATATGGATAGAAAGTTAAGACATAGGCCTAAAACATTCATAGGAAGGCAACACTCAAATTTACTGTTTGGAAGTCCAAATCTTAGCAACAATGGAGAAGTCTGAATCTGCCATACAACTTATAAACTGTTCAGTTTTCAGCCTCTATCTCACGTTCTAAAAGTTCAAATGACCTCAAATTTTTTCTTAAAAAGCTGAGACAATTTCTTAGAACTTTCATGATTTAAGTCTGTCTAAATTATGATATTAGCAATGATAAGTTTGGCAGACAAGAAGATAAGGATTGTCACCAAGTCAAGATGTGGCCACCCACTGAACAATTAATCAACAAATCAATATTTCTCAATTTTAGCCTATAAAATGAGGTATTTTCCATGCATTTAGGCATCTTGATTTTCAGATCAAGATCATGCTCTTGCTTCCTCTCTTTATATTTTGTAATGCTTAAGTTTTGTTTATAGTAATCTCATATTTATGCCTTTCATTTCCTTTCCTTTACTTACTTAACTTATATCTTATGTATGTTCTTATCTTGTTTATTTATGTTTCTCTTTTTCACTATGTTTAGTTAATTTTATTATGTCAAGGTGAAAATGTTACAATAATGGTATATGAATAAGTATAGTATAAACTCATCATGGACTTTAATATTTGATACTAACATATTTTATATTTGTTATCTTGTTTAGTTTTTAATACTTTGCTTATTAAATAGTTAACCTAGATTTATGTTGTATAACCCTCGGTACAATAAATACTTGGCACTTTCATAGTCCGGACAGTATGGTATAACCGACATCTATGCTATGAAAGAAACTTGTCTGTTAATAACATAAGTTATAATCATGAATACTTGACAGTATTTACAAGTATTAGCATTTCAAATAAGATAATTAATATAATCATGTTAACAATTTATAATCAGATTGGAACTTTTTTTATGTGTGGTTTCCAATTGAATAATAAGAGTTTATACTATACTTATTTGAAATACCATTAGTGGATCCTCTAACTTTGACAATTGTTTTTATCATTGTTTAATCCTTATATCAATATCACATTTCAAAGCTCTTTTTATTATTATTGTTGTTGTTGTTGTTGTTGTTATTGTTATTGTTATCTATAATTTATATAGTCAACCTCCTTGTGATTCGACTCCGGTCTTGCTGGGTTATTTATTACTTTGATAATTCTGCACTTGGGAGAAGATATCAATCTTTTGGTTGTGTCAATAACCCAAATATCCTAGTTTTAAATTTAGTATATACATTAGGCCAAAATTAATAATAGAAAATAAAGAACAAATATGTTGACGCAAATTGACCCGTTATACAATTTATGCAATCAAAATTGAAACCAAAATGAAAATGTATCCAAATGACCTAAAACTTAATATCTAAAGTTATGGTACCTAAAACCCCAAGAATACTAGTTTGTATGTATTTTATCAAGTTTTGATTCAATCCTCCTTGTAAAAGTAACTAGTAACCATAACTGAAACTTACAATGACTTTTCTCCAGCTTTTTTTTTTTTTGTATTTGTGGTTATTGATTTTCATCGACCATAATGAAATCAATGGACTTTTTTTTAATGATGCAACTAAAGAAGGAGTAAAAGAATGAAAAGCATTGAAATCTAAATATGGACAAGTTGAAAAGCTCAAAAAAATATAACTTGATTTTTAGAATCAAGCTCTAATAACAATCAATGCAACCCCATGGATATAAGACCTAGAAACCCACAAGCAAATTTAAACATAATCTTAAAAAGCTAGAGATCAGATTTGAGATAGAAGCATGATACAATAATTATCTTGAATTGAGACATCAATACTATTGGAATTTGAACCCCCACTTAACAATTAATGAATCGTGAATGAGAAGTATAAGAAAGACATCATAAAGATAGTTGTTCCTTATAAGTTAATTTTAATTCTTTTAAGAACTAATAAGTATCAGTTCTCTCTCTCTCTCTCTCTCTCCCTCTCTCTCACACACACACACACACACATATTATTCATAAATCAAAATCGGTAAAATAAACCTAAACACAAACTAAATAACTAAATTTATAATGGGTAAAAAAATCCTAAATAATACTAAAAAAATAGTTAAAGAGTTCCAAATAAAATACAAAAAAAGTTTTGAATCAACTAGGAAATTACTATAATGCTTATAAAGTAGTTATGGATCTTATCATAAGGCATTCTAGATGTCCAATCGCTATAAAAGTTTAACAACATATTAAACTAGGTTTCTAGAATTTTATGGTAAACTTTCAACTCGATCCAACAATTAGATAAAAGATTATGCTTGTTAGCGTAAGACTATATATAAGAAAAAATCAATTTAGAACCAACTTAAATAATGTCTTTGAATAATAAGGATTGTTGCTGCCAACTTTAATTCTTCTAAATAAACATGAAAATCTTTGTAATAGTTGTTACCCCTTAGTTTCTGTGTAGAAGATGGAAACTCCCAAAATATTCTTGTAATGTTAGGATTAATTGTTACCACCTATCTTTCCTTGTAGGCCATGAAAAGTTATTCAAATAAATTTGCCCAGTTATATTGTTAGCTCTAAGCCTAAGTTGGGTCTAAGTTAAGCCTTTCTTGTGCATGTATTATGTTGATTATAAATTGTCTCATATGTGTTGAAGTCTCCTTGAAGTTAGCTTTTACTTAAATACTATGAACAAGCATTTTCAATGTTTTATTTTGCTTTTTGACCTTTGACTTTATGATTGGTCTAATTAACACATCTAATAGATCTTTTATCATAACAGACTGATTTGTATCAGGTCGATTGCTTAAGACTCATATTGTGAATCAAAGTGTAAACCCTAGCCAGCTTAACATTTTACTTTCTTGGATAAAAAGGTTCAAAATAATATCTAATAGTATCATAACTATGAAACCTTATTGATAGGTTGTTATTTCAAGACCTAGATTGCAAGTCAAAGTGTTGACTTGAGCTAATCCAACATTTTATTAAAAATATTAAAATGATATCATTTTGATATAAAAAAATAATTTTTTTATTAATTTAGCGCAACTCCAGGCTATAAGTTGGCAAGTCCTTAATTTGACTCTTGAAATTGAAATAAATTGCATGACTAAGTGTCATATACCATAATTGATTCATAATAATTGATTCATAATAATTGATAAATATTTTATAAGTAACACTTTATTGAAAATCATACCTTGATAATTTTAAATGAGACTAGTATGAGTCCCTAATTTTTATGAGGTAATTACCATCTAATTATATATCTTAATTAAAAGACTGGTGTATGAATAAATTTTTAATTAAATTATTTTTTTAATTTCAATCAATAAAATTATTAAGTGATAACATAAAATTCAAGTGATTTCTCTTTATTTATTAAAAAAATCATCAAAATTCCTAAAATTCTTACTTTGAATCACATGAAACTTGCGAGCATCATTTTTTATATATATAATTTATTGGATATCACGTGATGTTGAGAACTTTAATAAAGTCATGAATTCTTTACAAAAAGAAATGAAACAAGCTTCACGTAATTATTTAACAATTTTACTAATTGAAAAGTAACAGGGAAAAAAAAGTAATGAAACGAGAAAGAGGAAAGAAAAAAAAAAAAACAGCGTCGGCTTTTGAGCATGGACGTCAAACTGCACTGATATAGAGTAGAAAGCGATGTCGTTTTAAGAAAGAGAAGGGAGACGCGCCCGCTAGGACATGGTTACGGTAGATGGGTGGGTAGAATGTTTGAAAATCGCGTGACTCAGACCTCATCATTGACTTTCAAAACGGCGTCGTATACAGCCATGGAGGTGGGGTCCGGCAATGCTTGTTAAATAGTTATTTGACTATTATTTCGCCGTTGTAGGTTCGATTTTTTTAATTAAAAAATTATATATATTGATTTTTTTGATTTTTTATAATTAAGAAAATCTAAGTAAAAATAAATTTTTTATGTATATTTATAATCAAATAAATTAAGAACTATATGTTAATAAATAAAAAATTAAAAATAATAATTAAAAACTAAATTGAAAAAAATTAAAAAACAAGTTTAAATTAAGATATCTAATCTTGTTGGACAAGATATTTAAGTGATTGGGTTTGCTAAATTTTTTTATTAAAATATTTTTTATTAAATTAAATAATAATAAAAATAAATGCATATTTTTATTTTAAAAAATATGCAAGATTGTATACAATAAAAATATTATATAAAAATAATTTTTTATTTTAAAAAATAAAATTTATTTATACAAAAGATAAAAAATAGATAAATAAAAAATATCTTTTCAAAAATTAAATATACATAAAATAACTAAAAATAAATTGTTATTTAAAAGATGAAAATGTGTATTAATCTAAATATAAATCAAATAATAATAATTAAAAATATAAAAAAATATTAATTTTAAAAATTAAAAAAAAAATGAAGTCATGCCAGCATATTTAACTCATTTTATTAAAGGTCATATGTTTGGGTTTTTATTTTTTTCATTGTAGTTAGAACATACAATATATTATTTATCTTAATTTTTTATATAAATAAATAAATTAGATAATATGTCATCTGATTTCATCTAGATTTTAATTATTATAGTGGCAAAAAATCAACGTTAAATATTTTTTAATTTGAAAACTTATTTTTTAATTTATATTTTACCCAAAACATTTTAAAAATCTTAATAAATCTATTTTGACCTAAAAAATTCAAGAAATCATCTTAAAGCCCAAAATCAACCTAAAATAAAAAATCTTTCAAGATAAAAAATAACTTTTAATGCGAATTTTTTTCATCAAATAAAATTATTTAATATAAAAAATCAATTATTTAATAATTAAGATATGTGAACAACATCTTTTTTTATTTTATCATTACAACCTTATAACTTCTCTCTCTTCACTTTCAAATTAAAAATTAAAAATAATAAAAATAAATTTTATATTAAAATTAAATTAAAAAATATTAAAAGACTAAATATATATAATTTTTCAAATATAAAAATTAAATTAAATTTTTTGAAACCATCATGTGAAATAATTTTTACTTTAATTATTTATCTTTTAATGTTATTCTTTAGTAATTTGTTTTTAAAAATGTTTTTGCAGCTAAAACTCAAACGATGTCATGATGTTTAAAAAAAAGATAGCAAGTCGATGCACTATAACTAACAGTATTTTTTAAAAAAAGATAGCAAGTCGATGCACTATAACTAACAGTATTTTTTTAAAAAAGATAGCAAGTCGATGCACTATAACTAACATTACACTTGTAATTGCCTTACATTACAAACAAGAAAGCGACAATCCATCTATCTCCTTACATTACAAACAAGAAAGCGACAATCGATGCTCCACGACGCTCCTTCCTGCCTTCCTTCTCTTATTAATATTATTATTAAACAACAACAGCAACAGTAGCTTTAGCAGCAGCAACAGATTAAGCAATGACATCTTCAAGATTTTCTCTCCTCTTCCCATTCTTTGTTTCCTTCCTTCTCTGCATCATCTCTCACCCTGTCCTTTGTGACGGTAGGTTATCCTTTTTCTTTTCTTTTCTTAAATGCCCTTTAGCTAATTTGTTTTTTAACTTGATCTTGCCAAATTTTTGCGAGATCTGATTAGCTGTTAATTAGTCTTGGTGGTTATATTAATTAATCTGGATACTGGGTAATTGGGTTGCAGCATTTGTTACTAGCACATGTAGGGTCGATTGCTCTATCTAGGACTTATGTATGTTCTTTCACTGATTTTGCTGCTAATGGTGTCTGTCATCTTATTAGAACTCTTAGCTTGGTCTCTAGTTTAGTTACTGAAATTACCTTAACTAGATTGCTTATCTGACTTGATCTAAGACAACCCACTTTTTATTATTTTTGAATTTAGCTAAGATTATTTATGGCCAATTAATTCACTGTAATATAGCGTGGTTTATGGATCTTGATTGAAGAACTTTCCTAAAAAGAATAAAAGGAAGACTTGCTGGTAAATCACATTCATTAATGCTTATGATTTTGATTTCAATTCTCACATAAATTGAATTGAATTGATTTCATTTCAACCCAAATCGCACCCCACTTGGTGAGATTTAGAGCCGTATGGAAATATATGGTTTTAATGGGATGTAGAATTCATTTCTATTGCTCAGGACTTTCCGAAACCCTGTAACAGGTAAATGGTATTGCATTGATTTCATTTAATTTCTACCCTAAATCTAATGTTTCCAAATGGGCTGTTGGTGAATTTGCCTTTGCAAGATTGTTTTCATGATTTTCCTTCTCTGTAATAGATTATTAGTATCTATGGTTAACTTACAATAACCAGCTTATGTTTTCCTTGATCGCTGAATCTTTTGTTTTTCAAGCCTTCCCTTACAATCTTCATGATTTCTTAACCATCTCCTAGAAAATTATAATTAGGCAGTCCCAAGAAAGCTGGAGTAAGAAGTCTCAGAATTCCAGAACAAATTGTTTCTTATCATAGGAGGCGCATCTTTTAGGTTTAGCCAATAAAAATCCTCTCCCAAAAGTTGTATGTTTCCATCAAAATGAAGCACTTTTTTTCTTCTTTGTATGTGGCTTTTACTTACGAAGGTTTTAGAGTCAGCTATTTACTTGTAAGATTCTATTCCTGTGCTATTTCTGCTCCACAAATTCAAATGCATGTCCTCTTATTTTGATAAGATTGCCCTAGTAATATTTGTTTTGCTATTGGTTTCTCTCATTGTTAATGTTATTTCCCTGTGTTAGAATTGTTCTTTCCATTAATCTGTTATGCTGTCAAAATCTTTTTGACGCAAGCAGCTGATGCTTAAGATCAAGAAAATGGTTTTCAAAGTTAGTGTCCTCTAAGTTCCCTTGGGTTCAAGCCCATACTATTAAAAGCTACTTTTGCTGCTTGTTTAGAATGCACAAGAATTTGGGAATTGTCTGAGATGCTTAGTGTTCCGTGGCCTTCTTTTCCAAGAAACAACAAAACATATATTCCATGATAAAATTCTCTCCACTGGCTGAAATGTTGACGCAGAGCTTCTCATTCCACCATTTATGTGCAGATCAGGTGGATGGCCTTCTTCAAAGCATTAACAACTATAGGACATCCTTGAATTTAACTGCCCTCACAAAAAATGATAATGCAGAGTGCCTTGCTGAGGAATTAGCTGACCAGTTTAAGGATCAACCCTGTACAAATGCCACGGGCTCCAACACAGTACCAGGTACTGAAACGCAGTTCCCCAATTACCCAAGCCTTCTAGCCAAATGCCACCTGAATGTATCCAACACAAGGGATGGAGCCTTGATGCCCGCTTGTGTTCCCAACCTGGATCCAAGTCTTGTGCTAACTAACTTCACGCAGACTCAATACTCAGGTAGCCTTGATGATGCTAAGTTTACGGGAGCTGGGATAGGTTCTGATGGTAACTGGATTGTTGTTGTTCTGACCACAAGCACACCTGAGGGAAGCTTTGTGACTTCTAAGGCAGACAGTTCGGATTACAATGCAGCCAATTTGACAGACAAGAATATGGGTCTAATCTACTTGCTGTTTTTGCTGACGGCATCTCTCTTCTTGTTGTAAACTAAGTGGATGGCTACCACTAGCACGCCTGAATGCAATTCGATTTTACACGGATACAAACCAGCTGAGGGCAGCTTCTTTTCTTTATGCAATGGATGGACAAGTGATTTAAATTGCAAATTATACTTGCTCCCTTTGATTTCACTTAGTTCTAACTTGATTTGTAATGCTGTCGTTGAGAAATATGTTTCAGAGTGGACTGATTATTTGTATCACTGTTTTTTTCTTATTCATACGGAGACAAGAGCTAAAGAAAAGAGAATAAAACTTGTTGTGTACCCTATTTGATGTTCTCTTACCTGTCAAGCATTATAGGATTTCTTTTTGCTTCTCTGTTCAATCGTATCCTCAGTATATCCCATCGCCGTATGATAACATCATCATCATTATTATTAGTTAAAAAAACTAAAAGACATGATGTTCTTACATGCAAAAGTGTAATGTCCTTCGTGCTCTTATAATTCAATGGGGATTACAATAGTTTTTTTTTTTTCTTCATTTGAATCATCAAGTTTTTTTTGTTTCATCCTTTTTGTTTTTCTATGTTTTTTTCGGTTGATAATTTATATTCTTTTTGTGTTTCCTTGAAAACGAAGGTTTTGAAAATATTAAAGCTTTGATTGGAGGTTAATTTAATGAGATAAATTTTTATAAATACCAAACTAAGAAAAGGAGAAAACATGGTGGCCTACTGAAATATGCATGAAAAGGTTATCTTTATTCTCCATGTTTTATGTTGACTTTGTTTTAGGGTTTTTTAATTTTGAGATTTTTTATTTTGGTGTTTTTTTCAAGTTTTAGTTTTAGAGTTTTAGAAAATAAAAAAAATTATTAAAAATTAAAAAGAAAGGAGAAAATGGTCAGTTGACCATATTCTAATAATAAAACAAAATATTGGTATTAATGAATTTTATTTGATTAGATAAGTTTTATTGATGTATTTTTAAAAATTATTTCGTTGGAAATGTAGATCCAGATTGAGAAAGATTTTTTTTTTAATTTTGCATTTTAGACCAATTAATGAGTGTTTGAGTTAGAAAAAAAAATGGTTTATTACAGTTGTAAGAGTGTTTGTTTGATTTTTTAGATGGTAACATGTTGAAAATGGTTTTTTAGTTTAAAAAATCCTAGATTTTTGACCATATGTCTAATGATCAAAATTTAAAAAGTCGAAGTTGCAACGAACACTTTTTTTGTATGATCCATAATAATTTTTTCTTGAACTTTTATGTAATAAAATTCATAAAATTAATAATGAAAAATATGATGTTAAGTGAGTATATTGAGTATTGGAATTAAAAATGTAACTTTGAATGTTGGGAATTTGAAATCAAATTTATACGTGTTAACTTCAAAATAAAAATATGAAAATGATGGAAAAGTAAAAAAAAAAAAAGAAGAAGATAAAAACAAAATGGAAGTGATAAAAAAAGAAAGCAATGTTCTCAAATATAATTTAATAAAATTTGATCTAGTTTATTTAAAATTAAAAATGCATCTAAATATAGGAAATATGATAAAGTAAACATAAAAGGTACAATATAGATTTGTAAAAAAAAAATTTTGATAAATTTGAAGAATTTTTATAAATTCAGGTGAAAATATTTAGAAAATTATTTTGGAATTTCTTTTAAAAAACAAATTAATGTATGGTTTTGCATGCCAATGACTTTGATCGTCGGTGTAAACATGTGTGCAATCGCTTAGTTTTTAACCTAGAATGGAATGAAATTTGAGAAAAAATTATATAATAAATAAGGATAAAAGTACTCAATGAATTAGATAAAAATATTAATGATTTAATAAAATAAAACATTGAAAAATTCAGATTTTTTGTGTAAAAATTACTTCATATCTAGTTTTATGTTATTAAACTTAACTCACAATTCAACCATTAGATCATACTAAAATTTTATGAGTAACTTCCTAAAATATTGTTTTATCTTAAATAAAAATTTAAAGTCAATTGATATTAAAAAAAAATATACAAAATTATTGGTGCTGAGAAGTATAATTTGCGGTACATTGTAAAAAAAAAAAAGAAAGAGAAAGAGAGAGAAACATGTAAACTCCCATTTAAATGGGAGGCTGACTCTAAAGAAGAACATTTTGTTCTTCATTTTAAAGCCACCCGAAAGTATCAGCAAAGAAGAACAAGTGTTCTTTCACCATTTCAAACCTTCTCCCGTCCCTTTTATCTAAGCAAAACCATGGAAACTTAAATACTTTAGTTGAAAGAGCGAAACCATGATATAAACATCAAACTTAGAATATATAGTGAAGAGAGAGAGAGAGGGTGTAACACTAGAGAGAGTGAAGAAATTGAAGGAAAATAGAGATTGAGGTGGAGATCCGGTTTTGAGTTTGAAATTTGACATCAAAATGACAAGGAAGGTGTGTTCAATCCACCAAACTTACTTTAATTTCAATTAATTTTTATTAATAACTAGGGTTCTTGATTCAATTTTTGAGGGAAATGCAAGAAAGTGATGAAGTGATAAACTAGAGTGAAATACATTAGGGAACTATATCAATTATAAAAAATTAATGAAGAAAGTTTAGGAAAAAGGAAGGACATAAGTGTTGTCCAAATGGGGAAAAATTTAAAGGTTTTTTAGGTGTGAATCAAGAGAAAGGGGGGGGGGGAATTCAAATATAATTGAAAAAAAAAAGAATATAAAATGGATAAGGAATTAGGTCTTGGTCAAGTGAAGGAAAATAGAGAAAAAATTTTTGGTTATATAATTATGTGCTCATGAATAAGTGACTCTAGATGTAAATCTAGATGTAGAGAATCTATTCGAGGTATTTAAATCAAGTTGTGAAATTAAAGATAGGTGATAAGAAATGGAAAGAAGAAGAAGTTATAACATTGGTTGTCATTTTGAAAACATATGAAATTTAATGATAAATAAATAAATAAAATAAATTTGAAAAGAAAATTTGAGGTACGGGAGTATTGAGTTTTGGCCAAAATAGATGTTCAGGGGAGAAATTTTTCAATTTTGTGTTAGGTATGTAAATATATGGATGATGGAAAACTTTAATGTGAATGTACAATTGAGTAAAGTATATTGTGAATTATGAATGAAGAAAGTTATGAGATGATTAGTACTTAAAAATGTATTTTTATCAAGATTTTATATTAAGATTTTATACTTGAAGTATCAATAACTCATTAACTAAAGCATGTTTTATAATATTGACACAATCAAAAGATTAATGTCTTCTCTCAAATGTACGAGTGCCAAAGTAATAAATAATCCAACAAAACCGGGATCGAACCATGCTTGACCATGTTTTATGATCTTATGATCGGCTTGTTTTAACTCGCAAGTGCACGAGTGTGCGATGTAGCAATTAACTCGGTAAGATCGAGGTCATATCCACAGAGAGCTAGATCTGGAAATTAAGCTAGGTAACAAAAAAAACTCAAGAGAAATTAAATTAACAATAACTTGGTTGGAAATAATTGATGGATTTGTTTTCAAAGATGAAAAAATGTAAATAGATTTTAAATGACAAGAAAAGTAAGTCTTGGTCCAAATCAATTTTAATGGTGATGTATTGGTGATTTCTTCAACATATATAAGATAACTCAACCTAATATCAACGATGATGATATTAGATCATTACAATGAAGTTTAAAAAAATAAAAATTGATTATTGCTTAAGAATGAATAAGTACTTTCATATTAAGTAAGATATTAAATCAAACAATCTCTATATCAAAACTAAAGTTTGTGCATAAAAATTCAAGATTATAACATTATCTAAATGATTTCTAAAATTTCCTTGAAATAATAAAACATTCATGAAGAAAATGAGAAGATAAACATTAAGATTCATTCATATCTTAAAGAACTCACCTCAACCACCATTATCCTTGATTTGGATTCAAGAAAGAGATCAACCAACCATGATTATGTATAAGAACACTTTCATAAACATAAAATAACTTGAATCAAACTAAAAAAATAAGTTTTACAAACTAAAGAATTGAAATCTACAAAGAAGAACACAACACAATTTCAGTAAAAATTCGGACATAAATATGATGCCAACTTTGGACAGCAATTTAGACCCTCTTAAAAGCCTTTTCTGGAGATGTCTATTAGAGATATATTTATAGGAAATTTTATCGCCTTTCTAGATCATTAAAGAATAGCTCATTTGGACACCTGAGTCAAAAGTTATGGGCAAAAAACCAAAAAGTGTTCTGAAAAATCAAATTAGACCAGCTTTGCAATCACTTTGATGCACGTTTTTCTTCCTCCTTTATGAGCTGTCTTTTTCTTGTTTTTGACCCAAAATAATGTTACAATATCTCCTCCAGCTTTCCATCCATGTGATTGCCTTATTGGATTAATGAATTAACCAAAATAAATCAATTGTTATTTGTTGTGTGAACATGTA
>NW_011500596.1:97657-97769 GCF_000495115.2 Populus euphratica | reverse complement strand
ATTATTATTTTTATTGGCTGGAAGACATATTCGGACTTCTTTGTTATTATTACAATTTGAACTTGAAAATGACCTTTTTAAGTCTTGGGCTCCATATGAAAGTTATAGGCCT
>NW_011500596.1:96930-97298 GCF_000495115.2 Populus euphratica | reverse complement strand
TTTTTTTTTAACTCTATATATATATACTTTAAAAACATCATGCATCTTTAACCCATGTAACGAGCTTTCAGCTAATGACTCCCAGACCAGTTGGTCTTAGGGTATTAAGTTTCGAGACACCCCTACAAACTTAGTAACTCGAGTCGTAAATATTGATACGTAGATAGTGCAATATTTGATTCCCTTATATTTTTCTCCTCAACCCATGTAACAAGCGTTGAGCTAATAGCTCTCAAGTTAGTTGACTTTAGGGTATTAGGTGTTAAAACACCCATTCGGGCTTAATTGCTTAGGTTAGAGAGGCTACGAAACCAAACTTATCTACATTTTTATTATCATCATTTTCTTGTTCTTTTTTTATTTATTTA
>NW_011500596.1:94777-96745 GCF_000495115.2 Populus euphratica | reverse complement strand
AATGCGAGAGTTTGTAAACCTGAATATTTCAAGAAGTATTATGATAGACCTTATTAAGAATGGTTACTAAGGTGCGTCTCAAGAGTCATAAAAAGATCTCCTTTACTCTGTCATCATAGTAACAACAATTTTGCACATGCTTTATGAAATAGAAAACACAGTTAGTTAAAACAAATTTTTTTTTAGCTACTAACCTCTCCCCCCAACCAAAACGAGCATAATTAAGTGATAACAATGTGACAGTTTGTTACTATATATGAAATAATCAGCTTATAAATAGTTAGCATGGATGTAATATCAACAAGAAATGTAATACATTTTGTACTTTTTATATATATATATGAAATGTAACACCTTGCGCTTTCTCTTATTTAGTTATAGAGATTAAGTAAAAATATACAAGAAAGCACAAGGTGTTACATTTTATATGTTGGCTTTCTTGTGGATGTCACCTTTTAGTTTTGTATTTAAATAAAAAAAATTATTTTTAAAACAATTGACAAGCGCATGACTAAGGTTGGTCAGGTTAGCCCTAAGATTTTATTGTAAAATATGGTAGATGACACGACTAAAAGATTGATGTCTTTTTTCAAATACAGGAGTGTCGAAGTAACAAATAACCCGGCAAGACCGGGGTCGAACCATAGGGAGGTTAACTATATAAATTATAAATAATAATAATAATAATAATAATAATAATAATAATAGAAGAAGAAAAAGAAGAAGAAGAAAAAATTAATGAGAATAGTGAGATGGAAGATATAACAATAACAATAACAATAACAATAACAATAACAATAACAATAACAATAACAATAACAATAACAATAACAATAACAATAACAATAACAATAACAATAACAATAACAATAACAATAACAATAACAATAACAATAACAATAACAATAACAATAACAATAACAATAACAATAACAATAACAATAACAATAACAGTAGTAGTAGTAGTATTACTATAATAATAATAATAAAGAATAAGTTGATGAAAACTTTGAAATGAAAGATTAACGTAAAGATTAAATAATGATAACAACAAATGTCAAGGTTAAAGGATCCACTAATGGTATTTCAAACAAGTATAGTATAAACTCTTTTTATTCAACTGAAAACCATATACAAAGGAGGTTCGAGTCGGATTATAAATTATTAACATGATTACATTAGTTATCTTATTTGAATAATGCTAATACTTGTAAGTATTGGCACACATTCATGATTATAACTTATATTAATAACAAATCAAGTTCTTTTCATAATACATGTGCAGGTTATACCATATGGTTGTGCTATGAAAGTGCAAAGTATTTATTGTTTCAAGTATTATACAACATAAATCTAGATTAGTGATTTAACAAGCAAAGTATTAAAAGTGAATAAGATAACAAATACAAAATATGTTAGTATCAAACATTAAAGTCCATGTTAAGTTTATACTATACTTATTCTTACACCATTGGTGTAAATTTTTCACCTTGACATAATAAACTTAGCTAAACATAATGAAAGAGAGAAATATAAATAAACAAGATAAGAACATAAATAAGATAAGAGTTAACTAAGTAAATGAAAGGAAATGAAAGGCATAAACTTGATATTAATGAAAGCAAAGCATAAACATTACAAAAAATACAAAGACAGAAAGCAAGAGCATGATCTTGATCTGGAAACCAAGATACCTAAATACATGGCAAATGCCTCCTTTTATAGGCTAAAATTAAGAACTATTGATTTGATGTCTAATTATTGAGTGAGTGATCAATTCTTGACTTGATGATAATTCTTATCTTCTTGCCTACCTAAAATATCATTGATAATATTAGAATTTGAACCAGACCTCTATATGAAAGTTCTAGAAAATTGTCTCAACTTTCTAGAAAAAAAAAATTAAGGTCATTTGGACTTCTAGAACTCAGGATATAGGTTGAACACTAAACAATATTTGGGTTGCAG
>NW_011500596.1:94471-94755 GCF_000495115.2 Populus euphratica | reverse complement strand
TTATTGCTACAATTTGGACTTGAAAATGGCCTTTTTAAATCTTGGACTCCTATAAAAGTTATAGGCCTATGTCCTTCCCTTTCCATCTATATAAAGTAGATCTAAATTCGAGATTTACAACTTCATATATGATCTAATTACCGAACAGTGTTCTGGTTTGGACTGCACCAACATTTTTTTTCTAAGTTTGGTCATCTCTTTGTCCTTTCAATTTCAGTTCTTAAATTCATCAATCAATCCTTTCATTTATGTAATAGGCCTGCATTTAAAATGAACATTTACAA
>NW_011500596.1:93980-94427 GCF_000495115.2 Populus euphratica | reverse complement strand
ACATGCTTTAGTTAAGGAGTTATTGATACTTCAAATGTAAAATTATGATATAAAACCTTGATAAAAATGCATTTTTAAATACTAATTGGTAAACGATTTTTCTTAAATGAAGTTAGTCCTAAGATATTTGTGAAGTTCTTATATATCATTAAACTCAAAATA
Organism: Populus euphratica; assembly: GCF_000495115.2. Lineage (NCBI taxonomy): Eukaryota > Viridiplantae > Streptophyta > Magnoliopsida > Malpighiales > Salicaceae > Populus > Populus euphratica. The sequence goes on along the minus strand of NW_011500596.1, from coordinate 94,265 downwards.
CAAAAATAAAAACAAAACCATAAATAGGCAAATACTAGATATGATTGATTAGTACTTAAAAGTGCATTTTTATCATGGTTTTATATCATCATTTTGCACTTGAAGTATCAATAACTCCTTAACTAAAGCATGTTTTATAATAAGATATCTAATAATATAAGATACCTTTAATTTAAGGTAAATGTTCATTTTAAATTGAGGCCTATCACATAAATAAAAGGATTGATTGATGAATTTAAGAACTGAAAAAACTTAGAAAAGAGATGCTGGTGCAATCCAAACCAG
>NW_011500596.1:74354-87761 GCF_000495115.2 Populus euphratica | reverse complement strand
TAACCTCCGTGTGGTTCGACCCCGGTCTTGCCGGGTTATTTATTACTTCGACACTCCTGCACTTGGGAGAAGACATCAATATTTTAGTCGTGTCAATGATCTTGTGCTATACTATGCACTTTCTTATTACATAAAAAATGTTGTACAGGTGTCATGAGCGCATTTCAAAAAAAATAATAATAAGAGAAATCAATGACTTGGGTTATAACACCATTCGAGTTCAACAAGTTGATTTTATTTTAATTAGACAATAAAGAATTGGCAACAATAGCAAATCAACTATTTTTATTAAAAAAACACTATACTTTGGAAAACAAATCTCTAAAAGTACAAAATTAGATAAAAAAAAAAATAGCTAGAATCAACCGAAGTAGTGCGATAAACACGTAACTAGGGTAATAAGCAGTGAGCCAACTTGTGTTAACCAGCAAAATCTATAGTCTAGGTAATGATATGGGGATAATTCAACACAAAAAACTAAAGAAAACCACAAACACAACTTTTTCTAAAAAAACTAATGTCAAATAATAAAATCGAAACTAAAAAAAATATGCTGACCCACAATAACTTTTCAAACACTTGATCTATATCATTAGACCACAAATATCATACATGAAAAAACAGTGAAGTACAATCCATAACAAATCAACTATTGAAGAATAATACCGAGAAAAAAAAATAATTAGATAAAAAGATTTAAAACAAAAAATGATGATTAAAAGAATGATGGTGAAAGCCAAAATAAGAAATAAATCAAAGGCTAATTAAAATTTTTTGATTGGAGGGTTAAATTAAAAAAAAATATCAAAAGAATAACGACAAAATAAAAAAGACACACCATAAACTTGGATCAAAAGGTAAAATTAAAAATCAATAAAACTTTTATAGATGAACCTAGAAAAAAATTAGAAATTAAAAGAATGAGAATATAATTGAAAAAAAATATTAATATATGACAGATTCAAATTGAAAAGGAAATATTTTGTTTTTTACAATAGGGTAAAGGACAAAAATCAAAATCAAAAGAAAAGGGATCAAAGCTAAAAAATCAAAGATAAAAAGGACCAACATGCAATTTAACAGGGAAAAACCACCCAACCTCCACAACACATGCACTATATCAGGAGGAAGAGGATGTAGTGATGTTTCTAACAACATGACAAAAGGACAATTTTAATCACTAGAAGACGCCACCTAAAATACGCGGGTGCTTCCTACGTGCCAACAATTTTTTTATTTTTTTATTATTTAATTTTTATTAAAAGATCATAATGCCCTCAACAAATATTAAATAACAAAAAAAAACCCTTTACCCAAGGTTGTTTTTTTACTTTACCATGCATTCAAGAAAGTTAAAAAAACCAAAACTACCTTTAAACATCATGCATATTTTATGTCTCTAAGGAATTTTTTGTGTTTTTATTGTTCATACAAAAAGAAAAAAAACATTATTGCCTTTGTAAGATATACCAAATGTTATTTGGATCTTAGAAAATTCATATTTTTATTATTGATATCAACAGTGAAATGTGTTTGGTGCTACAATAAATGAATTGTTTCCATCCCATTTTCTTTTTAGGCTTTGCATCGTGTTCTCTTAAATTTTGATTTTTTTACTTAAAATAAATTATCTTATATTTTTAGATTGTTTTGATGTGCTAATATAAAAAATAATTTTTTTATCTTAATGCATTTTTGAATGAAAAGTATATTAAACCGCCAGTATAATCCCAAAGATACCTTTAGTTTGTCTTCAATTATATTTTAGTATTTTTATTGTTCATATAAAAAATCTTATTAAACCTATAAGGTGGCCAAATGATATTTGTTTGGGAGGCAAAATTATAATTTTACTATTGTAATTCACATTGAAATGTAACTACATTAAATGAACTATTCACACCCCATTTCTTTCAATAAATATAATGAAAAACTTGTAAAGAAGAACCGTAAAAAATCTTTTAAATTATGCTTTCAAACTTAATAAAGATTTTAAAAATCTTATAGAGAAATATATTCTTTAAATAAGAAATTTTAATTTACCTTTTTTGACATGAATTTTTTTTAAATGAAGCGTATCTATTTTTTTAATTGTGTTAATAATATACTGTTATTTTTTTAAAAAAATGTTATCATATAATATTATAATTAATGTTATTTTGTAAAATATGGTAGACAATTTTTCTTAAATGAAGTTAGTTCCAAGATTTTTGTGAAGTTCTTATATATTGTCAAACTTAAAATAAAAAATAAAATAAAAATAGAACCATAAATAGACTAATACTAATACATTCATCAGCTCTCTATCGTGGGTTAGACTTTTTTTTTTATGTTTAAAAAATATTAAAAATATGAAGATTTTTTGTTAATATCATTAAATTCAATCAAGTGGCTTGATTTTGAGACTTGTTAACTCAGCTGCTTGCTTGACTCAAGTTTTTAATTAAATCATGTAAAAACTAATCCAAAATAAATCATTTAATTTAGTAGGTGCAATGACAACTTGGATGTTAGATAAAAATATGACATAATTTAAAAAAAATACTTTAAAATGATATTGTTTTTTAATATTGAGATGATGCTGGATTTGATTGACTTTAGTTATCTTGTGACCTAGATTATGTACTTCAATATATTTAATAAATTTATTGTTTTTATAAATTATTTTTATTTAATTTTATAATTACATTATATACTTATAAAATTGAGCATCAACGTTAAAAAATATATTTATTGGAGATCATGATAATCTTATAGAAAATAGAAAAAAAAACAAATTATAAATTATATTTTTGAACCAATCCAATATTGAAGAAGAGTGAAATAAAAAATAATAATTAGAAAAATTAAAGGACCAGAAATTAAAAAAATATTAAGTTTGATGAGTAAACTTGCTAAACCCATGAATCGAGTAGCCCGGGTCAACACTTCAAACCCACAAACTAGATAATGGACTTTATTGGGATTAATAATTTGTTTTTTTAAAAACTATTGTTTATTTAACTATATGATAAAAAAAATAAAAAATTATAAAATCAAGTATCTAATTAATACTGAGACTTTTTTTAAGACTATGATGACTTCATAAAAAGTAAAATAAAACAAATTATAAAACTCAATAATAAAGGATAAAATCGAGAAAAATAAATTAAAAAAAAGTTAAATTTTTCATCCTTGTCAACAAATATATGAATTTTCTAAAATTTAATAATATGTTTTTTTCATAAATCTATTTTTTTAACTCTATGATAAAAAAAAAATAGATAATTATATAATTGAGTTCAATTAGAAAAAAAAGATACCTTACTAAAAACTCATAAGCCGAGTCAACCAGGGTTACCTTGTCAAACTCACAGCTTAAATTATTAACTCTATAAAGTTTAATAATCCAATTTTTTTAAAGTAGGTTTTTATTTAACTATTATTTTTAAAGAAACTATACTACAATTCTAAATATTTTTCAGATACCAACTCAATACTAGGATATTTTTTTGATACTGTGATAATCATATAAAAGACAAATTAAAATAAATTATTATCTCTAAATCTCCGTAAACATATTATATAAGAATTAAATTAAAAAAATTAATAACAAAAAAAAATTAAAATAAAAAATAAAAAAATTATTATTATAATCTACAATACTAAAAAAATATATAAATATTAATAAATATATAGAAAATCCTGCATGTTTTAGTGAGTGCTGGAAAATATAGTTGCAGTTATTTTTTAAAGTTTTTGTTCGAAACATATTAAAATAATATTTTTTTATTTTTTAAAAATTATTTTTGACATCAACACATCAATTTTAATGTAAAAATATTAAAAAAATATTAATTTCAGATAAAATAAAATAATAATATTTTAAATCTTTTAAAAATACTTTTAAAATTCAAATATACTTGATATACAATTTAGCCCCGTCCTCATTCTTGAGTCCAGAAAACACCTAAGCACTCCTTCTCTCGAGATCCAACGGTCCGTATCAACCGGTCACATAAGCGTAGGTAGGGTTCACTTAATATTTTATTGCTGGTTCGTTTTCTTTCTAGAATACACGACTGCAGCAAACAAAAGCTCTCTCCTTTTTTGGGTGCGCTCGATTACCGTTTATTCGTAAAAAAATCATGGGAAAAGGCCCAGGTCTCTACTCCGATATTGGCAAGAAAGCCAGAGGTAACACGCCGAATGATTATTTTCGCAGTCTTTAATTTGTTTCCATTTTTGTGTTTTTTCCCTTAATTTCTCGAAATTTCCAGATCTTCTCTACAAGGATTATCAGAGCGACCACAAGTTCACTGTCACTACTTATACATCTACTGGAGTTGTAATTTTCTTTTTCCCTTCCTTTTATTCTTACTATTAATTATATTTTTTTGGCCATGGATTAAAACATATTTCTGTCTTATTTCGAATCTTGGTACTGATTTTGGAATCTTAGGGCTATAAAAAAGTTAGTTGTTTTTTTCAAAAATTAAATAATAAAATGAATCGATCAATATGCAGTATTAAGAGTTGGACAATTAATTCTTTGGATTAAATGACATGTGGATTTCTTTACTTGATAATTTTTATCTGCATTGATGATTTAATTGTGCTATTTGTACGATTCACAAACGGTAAAAAAGGATTTACGGCTTCGATCATCGGTTGATCGTATTAGTGAATTTATTAGCAATCCTAGACGTTTGTTTTAGGTTTCATTTGGGTAAAATTAAGGAAAAAAGCGTACACGTGTTGCCTGAGGCTAGGAGGGAGAAATGGAAAAATGGGAACACTTTCTCAATTATAATTGCACCCGAGAATGGCCATCTGTTTTGGATGCGTGGATGTGCAATCCATTTGTTTGGATGTTTAGTTTCAATGTTTTCTGTCAAGTAAATTTTGGTTCAGGATTCGTTGTTATTTTTTATTTTTTATTTTTTTTGGTGAAAATGAACTGTTGTGATGTTATTTTTTGACATTATATTTATTTCCAATGCCAGGCAATTACTTCAACTGGGATCAAGAAAGGGGAGCTGTTTTTAGCTGATATCAGCAGTCAGCTAAAGAACAAGAACATCACAACTGATGTAAAAGTGGACACAAACTCCAATGTAAGACATGAAAGCTTGCCTGCTCTCTTTCTTGGACACATATGATAATCATCTGTGCTTGTGGATTATGTATCTGATGATCCTGTTTGTAGACTTCAGGTAACTCTCTGAGGTGCCTGTTTGTTGCTTTGCACTCTGGGTTGGTCATTGTTGGACTGCGAAGTCCACTCATTTCTTGAGTGCTGGCCAAAATTGTTTGAATCCCTAAATAATATGATATGATGGAACTCTTATATTCATCATATATGTATACTTCATTTCATAATGTTGACAAATTGAATTATATGTAGTCTCTTATCCCAGGTTTGGAGAATTGCCATATGGAAATTCCATATACCTGTTAAATATGCGATTAATTCTCTAGTATGCCACCATGATTCAATATCTTCTTTTCTGTTTAAATACAATATTTACTCTGTTGACTGTAGATGTGAGATACCATGATAGCAAATTATTAGTTTTATATTACTTGCATGGCTGTCTTATTTCTTAGATTTTTCTTTAGAACGACACCCCATGCCTATATTGTTACCAACGCCCATATCAGGTTGTAAATTAGCTTGTCCATGGTCTTTTCAAAATGTGAAATTTTCTTATGGCATTTGTATAAGCTAATAGACCAACATTTTTTGATGCAGTGAACATTCGTTGGATAATTTTATTTCTAGTAATATGATGCTTTGATTGCCCAGTTGATAGTGGTGTGTTCATCTGTAGCTTCTCACAACTATTACTGTCGACGAACCTGCTCCCGGGCTCAAGACAATCTTTAGCTTCAAAGTTCCTGATCAGAGATCTGGCAAGGTAAAATGGCTCTTTTCCTTGTCGATCATCGTCATCGTGTCTTTTATAATTGTTTCTACTTTCTGATTTGCTTGGCTGTTTCATTGATGGGACCATCATATCTTTGCTGTTACGGTTGTTGATTGCTGATCTGAATTTTTGTTGTTGAAGTTAAACCTTGGGGTCATGCTTGCCTTATCCATTTTGAACTTCTTACTGTATCTAATGCTATGCCAGTGTTAGTGAGGTCTTTTGCCACTATGATCTGATTTAATTGCTTGTGGTAACAGGTGGAACTCCAGTACCAGCATGAGTATGCTGGAATTAGTACTAGCCTTGGGTTGACTGCGAATCCCATTGTTAACTTCTCAGGCGTGGTTGGGAGCAATGTTGTTGCTCTGGGGACTGATCTCTCATTTGATACTGCCACTGGGAACTTCACTAAATGCAACGCAGGGTTGAGTTATACGAATTCTGACCTAATTGCTTCCCTGACAGTGTGAGTAGTAGTTCAATACAGAGAAAGTAGTTATTTTTTAAGATAATTACTCTAAAACCGGATACTTCTTGTTGCTTTGAATGATTATGTTCACTGAGCATTGAGCACTACAAATATAAAGACCAGCTTGGGAATTCTTTTGCTGGCACCACTCCATTAAAATGCTTGAGTAGTAATTCAATGCTGAGAAAGACTAATTTTGAAGGCATTTGCTGGTGAACAATTTTTTTTCTATGGCAGTTTTGCTGAAGATGCTCACTGAACAAATTTTTCTGAGGTTTTTTATTGAAGTTTTACTCTCTTTTATCACCCAGGACAATGTTTTTAATCCGAATATAGGATTAGAGTCATGTTTATGTATTGAAGTGGAGTGATTTCTGCTGTTTGTGCATATTTTTGATTTGATGAAGACCCTTGCTGATGGAAGTGATTTTTGTTGATGCCCACAGTAATGATAAGGGAGACACCCTTAGTGCTTCCTACTACCACACAGTGAGCCCATTGACAAGTACAGCTGTTGGTGCAGAGCTGACCCATAGCTTTTCAAACAATGAAAACATATTGACCATTGGCACGCAACATGCACTTGACCCCCTGACTACAGTGAAGGCTCGGTTGAACAACTATGGGAAGGGGAGTGCTCTTATCCAGAATGAGTGGCGCCCTAAGGCTCTATTCACAATCTCAGGGGAGGTTGATACGAAGGCAATTGAAAAGAGTGCCAAGGTTGGATTGGCCTTGTCTCTCAAGCCCTAGAACAAGCAACTTCTGTTGGGTGTGACTGGAACTCGGTTCTTTTGTTAGTAGCAGAGAACAATAAAGTACGAAAGGATCCACGATCTCTTTTTCAAGTGGACTTTTCATCTGTTTGTTTGATGTACTTGGGTTCCACGTATTTGGTGGTTATGGTTTCTTGGAAAATAATTCTAGATGGTGTCAATAACATCACCAATTTGTTCTTTTTAATTTTGAAATTAGTGTGTTTGTGTTTTTGCTTAACCAGATTTTTTTTTTTTATCAAGTTTAACAGAACATCGTTTCATGTTTATTTATCTCCAAAAACTGTGGGGTTGGATCTCTAAAGATCCATTGGAGCCCGAATTCACATTTTTGAGTGACCGGTGTCATGCAGGAACTTATTCTTTATGTTGGTCCCTTGATAAATGATTGTTGAGGAAAATTGCCTGTATTTTTCATCGGAGTTGGGAGTAGCTGTGCACCATTTGCCGGAGTGAAAAGAAAAGAGAGGTGGTTTATGCTATTTACTATCTTGCTTTAAAACTAATTGTCATCTAACGCTCGTAATTTGTAGCGGCGTATGCTATTACTTGCTTGCGCTAAAACTTGGCTGTCATCAATTGCTTAATTTATTGCTAGCAGCAGTCACGGGGTTTGCCTTGATGCGTGTACGGTTAAGGGTGAGTAAAAAAATGATTAAAATAAGTCAGGTGTTCGACGCAAAACTTGTAGAGTATGTTGCGCAATTTGGTTTCTGAGATGCCTCTTAAGTTGTGACACATGGAAAACAAGGTGGATTAACAGGGTGGATTTCAATTGAAGGTGGCAATTCCAACTTATATGCGACGTTTCCAATCTTGTCTATAAGCTGGTATGGCCCAAAAAACATCGCTGCTAGTTTTTGTGATGATCTGCGAATTATTGATTGATGCCTGTAGAGCTGCAGCTTCAAATAAACGTAGTCATCTATTGAAAAGTATCTCTCCATTCTCTTACTGTTGGCTAATTGAATGATCATGTTTTGTACATTTTGTAAATGAATCCTGACCCTTTTAATCATGTCCTACTGGTTACTGCTGCTTCGTCAAGTGATTCCACTATAGAATCCTTACAAAAATAGGGAATGTGTAAAGTGTTAATTTGGTAGTGAAATAAAAATGAGGGTTGTTTCACCATTCTCGTAAAAATAGCCATCTTACCTATTGACTTGGACAATTTCTTGTTATATACCTAAAATAATTTTTCATAAATTTATTGATTATTTTTGTCTAGCTGTCAGTTTATGGATGATATACAAATGAATAGAGTAGATTGATCCTTAAATGTTCAACATTTTCTTCTAAAATTTTCTCAAAAACACCAGATCCCTGTCACTAACCATCAATGATGACAACCTTTGGAATTTATACACATTGTATATAAACACTTTAACAACACTAGGGGTAGTATCGAAGTAACTTAATACCATATAATATGTATATTTATTGAACTGATATACAACTACCATTATAACCTCCCTTTTTTTTGTATCTGAGCGAACCTTCTTTAAAGTTCATATTGATATCAATGAATGGAGCATAGGGAATAAATAGGGGCTGTAATAGTTCAAGGGTGGCTATAATCTCATACCTTTTCCTCTAATAGATTTAACATCTAAGCACAAATTGTCTAATATGTTTATGTTGTCCCTTTACATAAAACAACCCTCCCACTCTTCTAGTAGTAATTGTTACCCTAGAATGTTCGTCCCTGTATAGTTAAACTATGATACGTAGATATAAACTTATTTTACAAATTAGGATCATTACGTATCATTATTTTTCCTTTTTTATTGAGACGATTATTAACCTAAATATAGTGAGCGTGTAAGTCTGATAATACCTGTAAACCTTGAATGGTGGCTTGTATAGAAGATTCCTTCTCCCATGACTTTTTAATTTCTTCCATAATGTTAGTGGAAAGTGTAGACACAACTAGGGCATAGAGGTCATTGCTAGAGATTCACCATCTCCCCCACCACCACAGCGACTACTTCCTTCTCCTCCTCCACCTAAAAATATTTTCATGTAAAACTATTTATGTGGAAATATTTTTCAAGCCAAACATTAAAAAATATTTTACATGTAAAATATTTCATGAAATATTAATTTATCAATTTTTTTACATGAAATATTATATGTGAAACAAACAGACTTTTATTTCCAAATGTTTGACTTTCTATTTGTAATGAATTATTTAAAGTTAATTTATCAATTTATCTTTGGATATTTAGATTGGAATTTGTTTATTTAAAAAATATCATCTTGAATATTTTTTTCATTATACATGTAGGCTTGAAATGTAATGTTGAAATACTTTAGTAATAATAATAATAATAAATTTGTGCCCATCATAAAATCAAATGGTCACAATAATTGTATTGACAACTTTGAGTTGAGTTGTATCATCTACAAACTTATGTAATAACGGTTGTTTTTTAAAGTATTTTTCATTTAAAAATATATCAAAATATTATTTTTATTTTATTTTAAAAAATTTATTTTTGACTTAAGCATATCAAAACAAGCTAAAAACACCAACAAATTAAATTGAAGTAAATAAAAAAAATCTAAATATATATTTTAAAACACAGTGCTACATTACCACAGACAATAATGGTTAATATTATACATCGAATAGATTACCATCAGTCAATATTTTCACATTATATATGTCACCAAGAATAATAATTTAAAATCTACTGAAATAAAATAATATTCTAGCACAATTCCTCATTTTCTTACTAAGTTTTTTTTTTCAATTTTTTTTGTTATATATATTTTATTTAATAAAAACAACAACCAAAATCCAAATAAATAAATAAAATAAAATGGATGATTTGAAATAAAAATAAAAATAAAAATAAAAAAGGTATTCTTTTGATAAAAACTCATTTATGTTATGAACACATTCATTGTCATCCAACCTTTTCAATCATAATATTTTTCAAGACAACATCTTCTCGTAAAGTTTAAATTAGACAAAAAATAATGCTATGATAATTCTAATACATATGTATTAAAAAGTATAACAAGAATACATCACCTTCACATTATCATGGATAGTTTTTTTGCAATGTTATTAAACTTGAACCTACCTTTTGGGCCAACATAGAAACCTCCTGTCAAAGCTCTTGTTTGGTTTGATTTTCAAATCAAATCCAATTTTATTTCACTTTATATAACTCAGTTAACCAGATAGATCCAGACATGACGAGCTTGACTGGTTCAAAATCCAAGTTGAACCTAAAAAAATTGAAGGCAACATCATCTTAGCCTTTATTAAAAAAAAATATTGATTTGACAAGGTTTTAGACTAACTTGTGTTTAGTTGGGTTAACCTATCAAGCCTACGATCTAGATTATGGACTCTATTGTTTAATAACCTTTTTTATTGAAATCTTTTTTATTTAACTAAATGATAATAAAAATAAGTATACATAAAAAAATTATTGAATAAGATTTGAAAATCATGGAGGGTTGTTCAAAAAAAGAAATTGCTGATATTAAAAAAATATTATAACCTCATTCAAAACCACAATAAAAAATAATTGATATTTGATAAAATAAATCCCAAATATATATTTGGTATTTAATAAAATAATACAACAAATATATGTCTATTTAATTTATTTTAATAAATTTCAATTAAATATCAAAGACCCCTTGGGTAAGGACATTGCTTAGCCCATGTTTTAAATTTAATCAAGCTAGATTTGACTTTACATGAGTCCAAGCAAGTCACAATCAATCCAACAAAAACCTTATTTCACTTAAAAAATTTCAACACAAAGGTGTTCTAGTATTTTTTTTAAATATCAAGGCGATAAAGTTTTTGATTGACCTTGGTTACCCTACTAAACATGTATCTCTGGTAATGTACTTAGTTGGGTTTAATAATTTTTATTTTCAAAATTATTTTTTATTTAATTATACAACAATAAAAATAGACATTTACAGAAAAGCGATCAAATTAAAAAAATAAAAAGTATTTTTTATTTTCAAAAGAGCATTTGCTAATATAATAAAAAAGTTATGATCTAATTAAAAATAAAAAGTAAAAATTAATGGTATTTAATAAAAAAATCTCTAATAAAATTTTAATTAGTATATTTTAATGGATTTAAATTTAAATTATAGGAAAATATACATATAAAACAAAGAAAAAAACATGCAAAGTATGGATATGGGTAAGATAATACACATAGCTCATAAAAAAGAGGCCAAACTCATGTCTTTTATTTAAAATAAAAACAACACAAACGACATGTTGTTTTATATAGATTCCAACAATGAGAAAGGCCATTAGAAAATTAAGGTAGGTTTATATATATATATATATATATATATATATATATATATATATATATATAATCTAAAAATACATTTTTCAATTGATATCACCTAAAAACACACAATAAACACCTATAAATCTCAATAAACTTGTATATAATCTTAAAAGAACCTTTAATCAGTAAAAAAATCTAGTATCATATTGAAAGAAAAAAAAATTATATGCCTCATTTTGTTTTTTCTAGTAAAATAAAGGGTTAAAAACATTTGAACTTCTCTTATTAAATAAAATTTATTAACATTGAGATTGACTATTTTAGTTTCCAAAATATGACCAATCAAAACATTTCTTTCTCCTCCCATGTTTTCTAGTGATTTTTTCTCTTTTTTCTCAAAACTTGGAGATTGAATTGTGATAAAAAAATTAATAAAAAAAATAAAATTTTCAAACTAAAAGGATGAAATGAAAATGACAATATTCCACAAGCTAAAATATTCATAATAGACGCATAATAAACAGTGTTGTAAAAAACCCTTGTATATTGACTAACTATTAAATTTGATCTCTTAAGTCTTAATTCATTTAACACAATAAAATCAAATTTTATCTTGCAAAATTAAAAATTAATTTAATATTAGGGTATTTTTTTCACCATAATAAACCAATGAAAAAAAATCGTTAAATTCAATTTATAATCAACATAATGTAGGACTAAATTGAAAAAACAAATTGTTTTTGTGATTGAAGCTGAAATATTCTCAATACAAATCATAAAACTCAATTCTCAATCATCATAATATATAACTAAATTGAGAAAATAATTTGACCAAAGTATAAAAATCTCCAAATGAAAAACAAAAAACACTGCAAATCTATTCAACAAAAAACTAAAAGGCATCAATTTTTTCTGTCTTTAGACTTGTATCATTATGAATTGGAATAGTTTTATGATGTCTAAACCCTTTTTCTCAAAACTAAATGATGATGCTTTTGAGGGTGTTTTTTTCTTTTCAAGAGGATTCAATTGACATTTCTAAATTTATTAGGAGCAGGTTGGTCTTTACATAAATTTTTGGCATAATGTAATGGTTTTTTTACCCTTAAAAGAAAAATAACATATAAATATTACTTATGGGTATTTTTGGCATTTCAGATTTAATTTTACAGTGAAGTCATGGACTTACCACTGGAAGAAAAAAAAAAAGGTGTGCAAGGGCATTTATGTATTTTCCTTTTTGTTTTTGGATAATTATCAAATTGATGAAAGGGTAGTTGCGTCTTCTACTAGTTATATAATATTATTTAAATTATTAAAATAGAGGTGCGTGGGGCTCTAGAAAATTTGTTGCAGCATGTGTAACTAAGACACGTGATCAAATGGTGGCTTCCGAGGTGATGATGGAATCCTGACACGATTAAAAGATTGATGTCTTCTCCCAAGTGCAGGAGTGTTGAAGTAATAAATAACCTGGCAAGACCGGGATCGAACCATAGGGAGGTTAATTGTACAAATTATAAACAACAACAATAGTAACAACAACAACAATAACAACAACAACAATAATAGTAATAGTAGTAGTAGTAGTAGTAATACTAATAATAATAATAATAATAACAGTAAAGAAAAAGAAGGAGAAGAAGATGATGATGATGAGAATTTTGAGATGGAATATTAATGTAAGGATTAAACAATGATAATAACAAATGTCAAGGTTAGAGGATTCACTAATGGTATATCAAACAAGTATAGTATAAACTCTTATTATTCAATTGGAAACCACACACAACGAAGGTTCCAATGAGATTATAGATTGTTAACATGATTATATTAGTTATCTTATTCGATTAATGCTAATACTTGTAAATTTCATCAAGCATTCATGATTATAACTTATGTTAACAAGAAATCAAGTTCCTTTCATAGCTCAGGTGTCGGTTATACCATACATTATGGGCTAT
>NW_011500596.1:72027-72225 GCF_000495115.2 Populus euphratica | reverse complement strand
TCTCCCCCCAACTAAAACAAGACATTGTCCTCAATGTTTAAAGGTAGAAAGATAGAGTATAGAAGATATCACCTGAAATAACGAACACTAACTAACCTGGAATACACTGAAACAAATATAATAAACAATAAAACACAATAATAAAACCACAAGACACAAAAATTCACAAATGAAGGCTCAAATCCAATCTAAGAATTT
>NW_011500596.1:69966-70127 GCF_000495115.2 Populus euphratica | reverse complement strand
TTTTATGTTCTCTAATAAAGCAAGAAATTATAGGACAACCAGGGTATTTATATTTCAAAGCAAGAATATCACTTACTTGTACGTGACCACACTCTCATGCACGTGTAGGAATAGAATAAAAGGAAAAAAAAACAAAAGAAGAAGAAACAAGAGAAAAGAAA
>NW_011500596.1:57538-68844 GCF_000495115.2 Populus euphratica | reverse complement strand
AAATTAAATGTATCTTATATTATTAGATATATTATTATAAAACATGCTTTAGTTAAGGAGTTATTGATACTTCAAGTGCAAAATGATGATATAAAACCTTGATAAAAATACACTTTTAAGTATCAATCAAATCCTTTTAGTAGTGCCTACCTGACTAGGCAACGTGTGTTTCTTCTCCGTCTCTAGTTCACCTTCAACTGTTTTTTTTTTCCTTTTATTTTCTCTCTCATCCTAGGAAAGCTCGTTATCCATAAAAAAAAAAATTCAATACAACCCTTTAATTAGTTGTCTTCTATTCCTTGGTCTTATGATTAGTATTTTTCTTGTTTGGAATAATTTATAAAAAAAATAAATTGATTTTAATTTCATCTTCAATGGATTTTTTTATCTTTGGAATTTGGCCCTTTAGTTAGGTTTTTTTCATTGAGATTTTATCCCTGGTCTTTTGATTATGTTTTTTATTTAAGATAATTTATTAAATTAGATTTTTTTCTTGAATTCATCCCCCATGGATTTTATTCATATATTTAATTTGGTTCCTAGTCTTTTAGTTTTTATTTATTTTATTTAAAATGGTTTATAGAACTAGTTTGTTTTTTGATTTCATTCTCCTAGGGTTTCTTTCCATGTTGAATTTTTAATTTTTTTAGTTTGATTTTATTTTTTGATTTTATTATTCAACATTAAATTTATTAAGTGTTGACCTTCTTGATTGAGCATAAGTCTAGAGCTCAATGAGTTGTGAGTTTGAAATATTAATTTGGGATTAGAAAGTTCGTCAGAGTTTACCTAGGTTTTTTCATTCCTTTTTTTAGATTTTTTTTTTCATCATTTGATTTTTTTTCATTTTCGATGGGATTTTTTTATTTTCTTTAGAGTAACATGAGTTGCCTTAGTTTTTTTTTTTTTTCATCTTTTCTTGATCTACCTCTTTCAAAAGGAATTTTTAAAATTAGATTAAATTTATTTATTTCATCATTTAATATTAAATTGACCTGGTATTACCTCAATTTTTCTAGGTTCTCTTTGTTAGATTTTTCTCTTTTAATTTGTTTAATTATATTAATTTATCTCATCCTTTAACATTAAATTTATTTTATATTTAATTTCTTAGTTGAGTCTAGGTGTGGAATTTAACTATTGGCAGTTTTGAGGGATTGACTTGGACTTGAAAAGTTCACCTGAATTTGCTTAGCGTTTCCCCCTCTCAGTTTTTTTATTTTCATTCTTAAATGTTTTTTTAGTTCTTTTTTCACTTCCTATAGGATTTTCAATTTGTTTTGAAATCAGCATGTGTTATCTAGAGGTTTTATCATTTTTACTTTGCCCAATTTATTTTTTTGTGATATTTTTTTACTTTTGAATTAAATATAAACATCAAATGTTTTTTGTGCTTTGTTCCAATTTCTTCTAAAAACTAGGTCAGCCTAAGCCCTAAGTTTCTGGGGTCATAAATCAACCTATTAAGTTGAGCATAATTTTAAAATAGAGTCAAGCATAACTTTAAAATAATCCTTTTTCATTTTTTTTTCAAATTGAGGCCTCAATCTCTTTATTTTTATTTTTGTTTTGGATTTTTTTTGTGAAGTTGTGGTCTTATAAATTTTTAAATTTTTTCTCGAATTCAATATTTGGTAATATTTGAGATTTGGGTTCTCAATATTTTGATTTTTAATTTTTATTCTTTGTTATTTGATCAAATTTTAATTTATTTTTAATTTCATTGTTGAACTCGTAAATTTGATTTTTCTCAATTTCATCATTTGGGTGTGTTGAGATTTTTATTTTATCTTTTTATTTTTTTTTATTTTTTATTTTATCTTTCATCATTTGGGGATTGACATTTTTTATATATATAGTTTTGTTTCTATGATACTGAGTTTTTAATTTTTCTTTTCTTTTTTAAAACATACAACATTTAAACATCTTTTTTTCACTCAAAAAAAGAAAATTAACCCGGCCAGATCTATCTAGGAGTCCATGTCTGGGTACGTGGTGCATAAACAGTAATTCTAGCATATACCTAAGCTTTCCTTTTCCTTTAAACTGCCAGCATTTACCCAAACAAAGTTGAGGGAGCAACGGAAGCGGGAAGCGAGAAAGATGCTGGGAAAAAGTTGCAGTTTAAGCGAGAAGAATCGAGTTAAGAAATAAAAGAAGAGATTTGTAACGGGACAAAATGAGATGGATGTGTGGTGGGTGAAGATTATTTCCTGAGTGATTATTTTTCTGATTGCCAACCCATTTTGTAAATTGGCCAACAACTTACAGCGTGTTTAATTAGCAGCAGCAGCATTTATGACAAGTCTCCATATACTTTGGCAAGTAAATGGTACACATTTCCAAAACTGAAACTAATGACATATAACATTGCAAAAAACCCTTGGCTCAAATAGTTGGAGCAGCACATGCCTAGGCTGCGTCTTCCACACGCATCCACCTTTCCTTGAGAAAGTTCAGTGCACCCCTCTGACAAATGTTGTTTCTCCAAACCATGATTTACGATACACTATTTGAGGCTGTAATTACATTTAAAAAAAAAAAATCAACATGAGACATTATTTGGGGTGCATGTCCGACAACCCTCTGAATCTCCTCTTCACATGGTTGAAGATGACCCGTGGTAAGCAATGGAAATTAACAAATATATCTATTCTAGATGATCCCCGTGGAAATGCTGGAAGTTGCATTTATCTTCAGAGAGTTCTCGGGAATATAGGTTAGACCTGCGCAGAAAAAAGTAGTTGCCCACATGAAGTTAAGCTCTTGATGGAAACATTCGAGTGTAAGGCAGTATTTGTCAAAATTGGTGCTAAGGGTTCAGGTTTTGATAACATAAAAAAGAGAAGCAAAGCTATTTTATATAATCCAAAATTTTATGAAATCCATGACAAAGTGTAAGTAGATGATACCTTTCTCCTTAACATCTATCTGTATAGTGTCCAGGGAAATTATCCCATCAGTCAAGGGAAGGAGCTCAAGCTTAATAGTAGCTGTCGATTGGGCAGGGACACATCTGTATAATCACCTAAGTTGTAAAAATCTGTCCAATCAGATCCCAAAAAAGAAATGAGCTTAAGAGTGAGATACATTACCCTAATGGAACTCTGCTCTGCAGCCACAGATGTGTACAACCCAAGCTCGTACTCGAAATAACATCAGATATGGGAGAAGACTGTTCGATAATTTCTGAAGTGGTAGTCACAGAGGTCAGTGCCTGCACTGCAGAGCAATGTTTCTCACCAGTTATTATACCTGTAGACTCAGACAAACCAACAAATGAGCTCATTGGTGTTGTCGGTGAAGAACTCAAGGACCCCACTGATGGAGGTGAAGTAAATGAGGCAGGAGCGAGAACTGTCAGAGTTAGATCTTCAGATGTCAAATTTGAAGCCCGTAAAGCTAAAACCTGGGAATTTGACAACAGCTTCAGAAGAGGAAGAAAGAAACATATTCAATAAATTAACAAAAAATGCAGAACAAGAAGAACCTGAACTGGAAGCTGAGAGACTCTCTCATTGGGTCCAGAAGATTGTCCTGACATTTCAGATGCAACAGAGATCAAAAGATCCCTTGAGTTACGCGGCCGCCAACTAGTTGGCTGCTTAAAAAAGAGCCTTGACTCTACATTCAACACAAAGCATGAAACAAAAGGTTGGTGAAAGTAAATAAACAATTACCTATAGAAGTTTAGATGATGAAGCAAACCACAAAATTAATGGATACCAGTGTAGTTACTGCGACAAGATACAATAATTGCATACTGGTCATCATTCAATGCACTCCTGCCTTCCACAGTATTTGGTCCAAGATGCAGACCTAATGATGGGGATAGTCTTTCTCTGTGAACTTTGGAATCCTTCACAAAGGATGCTGGTTTGAGAATGAATGAGTGCTCCTCACCTCTCCTGCCATGGGAAAATTTTCAATAAGTTCATGATAAAGAATGAAATTCATGAATCAAAATTGTTTCCCCTGATATAGTGATACAAGATACAGTAAACAATTTTTATCAGTGATCTGTGTATGCACTCACAAATCAAAATTTACACAAATAATTCTAGGGTTATGATCCAAACTAATGGTAGAAAGAGGTCATTTCTATATATTAAAAGAAGTGTAATGAAGAAGCTTAATTCATAATTTACTTGATCATTCCATATATCACACATATACTGCATGCTATTGCAAACAATCTATTTTCTGCCTTTGCTCTATTCCATGTAAAACGTGAGTGTTAAGAGCATGCTCTTATGGTTTTTTCTTCTATATATATATCAGAAAAGGGCATTGTGAGCGTTTTGTAGATGATGATCCTCAGGCTGCTTGTAGACTAGAAGCTCACATCAAAATCGTAAGTCAGAAGTATTGTCATGCATCAGTCCAACAATTTCAAACAATTATTAATTGAACCATAAAATGCTTGCAAATCACTCACTAAGCAACCACGAAGAGATAAAAGTAGCCTCTGCCCACTCCAAGATGGATGAACTAAAAGAGTGAGAATGAATGGAAGTAAACTGGAAAAAAAAAGGCAAGCGTAAAATAAATTTATTTTTCATTAAAATATAAAGTACTTTTCCTGAAGTAAAGCCACATTGTAGGCCAGTCTTGACCTTAGCCTGACTGGTTGGGATTTGTCCAATCATATAACATACTGCTCAAGCAAACAACCTCCAGCAAGTGTAAGAAAACTGAATTAACCATGGCAAATGCAGTTCAACCAACAAATAAGAGTACATTAAAATAACTAGAATAAAAAACAACCTGAGGGCTAGATTTGGCAAACTGTGATCATTTCCAGCTTCAATACATGCAATTGGTAATGATGAGGGAAGTCCACTCTTTGAAGCTTCCTCAAAAACAATAGTTATAGTATCTATGTATACCACAATATCCGGTGTAATTGCTGGAGATACGTTCTGCAAAATAGCTTTCAAATTTATTAGCATGGGTGAAATTTGGAGGTTAATCCCAATAAGCAGCCAAAAATATAAACACATTAAAAAATTTGGCAAGGTAAAAGTCTTAAAGCACACCTTAATCTGAACACAAAGAAGGTCATCTGTATTGCAGTCAGCAGCAAAAGAATGGATTTCTACAGGTTGAATTATTTCAAGTTTCCTCAACCATCTTCTTCCTGGAATGTAGATGCCTTCCAACCCACAGCGAACAGAAAACCTCTCTCTCTCTAATGATACACCTCGGATAGATAAAAGCTCTTCATCCGCAGGTTTTTGACTTTTCCATAACTTCTGAGATGAGTACTGATCCCAATCTTCAAGGTCAAAGTTGGGCTTAGAGCTTTGGGCCTTAACAGGTTGCGGAGGTGGAGCAGAATTTTGAGGCAGTGATGACATGGAGTAACTTCTAAAATGAGAGAAGAGCTGAGAACCAGATGAGGAAGACTTCTGTGATGTACCACCAAATCCTGAATTGGAACTTAACTGAGGAGGAGGCAAAGAACGAGCAGGAGAAGATAAGGTGTTATCCACAGGAAGCAACCATTTTAATAGTTCTCCACATGGGTCATAATTACTGTAATTTAAGTTGTCTTGATTCTCAGGAAACCGATTTCTCTCCTGATATTTCTCAAACTGTAGAATCTCAATGACCGGGTCTCTGAAAAAATTAACACCGATATTAACCTGTAAAAGCACCTGCATCCTTCCAAACAAAGAAATGGAATGTGAATCAGTACCTTAACAACTGTTAAATATAGTATAGGAACTATAGCATCATAATACATGTTTAAGAAAGCAGCCAAACTGATGCACAAAACATACTTGACCAATCACATCCCCTCACTAACATGTTATCAACTAACATCATTTCACATGATTTTACTGAAAATAAAAGATGTCTACATCATTAGACTGTAGAACGAGAAAAAAGTGTATTTGCATGTACAATAGCAATTACAAGGCTCAAAATACTGTTTTAATCACTTTTTGCCACATATAGCAATTGAACTGAGCCACTGAAAATATTTTGTTAATTCTCCACAAATACCTCCACAAACATTCTGTTTAACAAAACCATGACTTAGGGAGCGTTTGGAAACACAGGCCAACCCACATTTCCAAACAATTCATTTTTTTTTTTTGCGAATATATATATAATGATATTTTAGATAATACTTCTGGAAAAATAAATTGCATTGCCAAATGCAAGGTGTGACCATTTTTTATCCAGCTCAGAGAAAACACAACACAATTTGGTAAGTTCAATCTGCAGAAGATAGCTAAATTTGGATAGGCTATTTATAAATCATCTAGTGAGAAACCACCAAAAGACCATTTGTTATTCAGAACTCCAAATCCAGCTTATCAAAGAAGAATTTTGAAACATAACATGCAACTCTATTGCTAAATTGGTGTCTTGTCTATATGCAATTGCAACTTGCAAAGTGTTGGCATAATTTTAAGCACCTGGACAGGAAATAAGACCACAAAAATTGAAGCCTGCAATCAGTTTTTCAAAAGAATATCAGATGGGAAAAAATCATGAACCTTGTGGTTCTCAGATACATACCACTATATCTCCATTAGAAAGAGAGCAACAGCTAACACCATTCCTTGCGGCACCACCAGAGACATTGGCATCAAAATTTCCTCTGTCAATAAGAGCACTGAGATGGAATGTGTTATCTGCAGTTTTCTTGGTTCTTTGAGGTTTGTTCTGACTATCCATCTCAGAGTATTCTTGATCAAGTGCACTTTTCCTTGACCACAGAGGTTCACCCGACTCTGCAATCCTAACAAAAAAATGGGAGTTCTTAAATCTCTGCAATAACATTTCAGTTTGTCTTTTGTAATCCTCCATTCTGAGAAAGGATTTGCTAGCAGAAATATCCCTTTGTGGATCAGTCTTCTGTTTTGATGCGCCATTGCCATTAAGACCTATTACTTGACTATCAGAACTCACTTCCCCTTGTGCAGAAACCGAACTACCACCATCTTTCAAATTTCCATTTTGTTTCTCAGGGCTTTGCCCTTTTCCATTTTTAGACATCACTGCAGCAACTTTAAATGGAGTAATAATTTCTGTATCCTGCTTGTATGCTGATAAACATGCCAGAATATGAACTTGTTCACCTGAAATAGAAATGGATTTGAGGTGTATATAATGGACATAGAACATCCCAAATGAATAAAAACCAGCACATGTGAAAATTGAAAGAATCAATAGATTTGAGAAATATATAGTACCAGGAAAAACAAATGACCGATCCAGGGAGCGTAATGAATGTATATCTGGTGCATTCTTCCAGTCATCAGGAAGTTCCCCTGCCAAAACATATCAAGCATCAAATGTGATAGAAGAAAACATGTCAAAGTTATATAACTATATGGAGAAATCATGTAAGTGAATAAAAAGCAAACATCAAGAAAAAACTTGAAAACAAAAAAGATGGCAAACCTCAAATATACTCCCCAAAAATTTGGAAAGCATCAACTACACCCCCAAATTTTTTTTGGTAACAGTTTTGTTCCCAAACAATTTAGATTTCTCAATTGAGTCCTCCTGTTAGAATTCCTTAACAGAAAACATTAAGTTCCGTACAAAATGACATTGTAAAAAAAAAAAAAAAACTTGGGACCGAATCCATGATCAAATATGGATGGAAAGACCTAATTGAGAATTTCTAAAACTCGGGGAACAAAATTAATACAAAGATTTGTTAGAAGGCAAAGTTTTGATGCAGGTTAGAAGTCCACATAAGGTGCTGTCACCTAATACATTTGTTAGGGGACAACATAGTAGAGAAATTTCTAACTGCCTGGTGACCTTGGAAGTGTGGCACAAACTGTTTTGTTAGTGGGAAGTCTTGGGAATCACTGCAAAGCTACGGAAATGTTATGAATGCACTTAACATTTTTTGGGAGGGGGAAGGATAGTAAAATTTTGGGGAAATTTATGATGTTTGCATCAGCTAATTAGAGGGCAATTTGAGAATCTCCAAGGATCAAGCTTGATCAAAGTAAATGCTATGGGAATTAGGATATAATAAATTATTTGACCTCCTTGTTCAGGGTACTTTCAATGGTTTCATTGACCATGTTTACAGGGACCAGAAAGTGGTGTTTCAATGTTTTGTTTCATTCTTTTCATTACTGTGGGAAGATAGTCCATTCTCCTTGTCATGCTCATTTCCTCTCAAAGATGATAGGCAAGGATTTCAGCCTTTATCATACATGCATGTGTTATTACACCAAACAGATAGTGGCAATAAACTCATGTCTGAAAAGTCTAAATCAGTGGAAAAAAATCCTATAACATCTGTTTAAGCATTCTGTCAACAGATAAAAAAAAAAGGACAGAAAAGAAAAATCATTCACTTTGTTTCCATACAAGAAGGGGTTCCAAGGGGTGGGCTGTATGAGGGTTAACTGATATAACCTTCCTGATGGTGATTCCAACCTGAAGCAACCAAAATCACACTCCATCCATATGCCAGCCAAACCTATTAAACATCTGATAGTATTGATTTTCTATAAAGGATTTTTTTTTTCTTTACTCGGTGAATAATTCTGACATTACCTTCCTCCTTAGATTAAAAAAAAAAAAAAAAACAGCCCAAGTATATTAGGGCATGAAGCTTCAGAACTTTGTTAGACTTGATGACATGGATGCAGGGCCAAGTCAGATGACAAAGCAAATAAAAAGTGCAATTAACGAATTCACAGAAAATGTGCATAGCATGTATATCTGAGAATCAATCCAGCACAGTACTTTTCTTGATGAACAAATTCTGTGCAAAAAAAGAATATCCCCTGAAATTTTCCAATTTCAGTCCCCCCTTAACAAAAAGCAAGTATAGCTCTTAATTAGTTGTACAACATCCCATACAAAAAGAGCCGCGCATCCAACAAAAAAAGGCCTTAAATTTTACACATCTAATAATAGTTTGAGAAATTCCCTTCTAAAATCAGCAGCAAACCCCTGACTAGCCAGATATAAATTCAAACTCTAAACATTAAAAAAAAATAAAAATTGAAACTTAAATTAGTAGCCAAAAATAGTCCTCATTCCTAAAGTATGCTAGACATCGCAAATTGAGATTAGATTAATTAGAGAAGCAAGTAAACTTGATGGACAAACAAAGTAAACACAACCTTAAATATTAAACAAAACAATCAATAAGAACCACTAAACCAAACCAGCCAGAGGTTGTTGATGGAAATTTAAAAGCCCTAAATAACAGATCGAATCACTAACCACCCATATCTCTTGACAAAGATTACTATATAATGTTTATTTAGAGAACTTTAAGGTGAATTTCACATTACTGAACAAAATTTGGATCCCAAAGCTCCTTGTTCACATGCCATTCGATATTAGAATCAGTGACAAAAGTTTAGTGGGAATACTATCAAAGAAGGAATCTCGACACTTGGGGACACTTTTCGTTTTTCAGAACAATGCAGGAACAAAATCATATTGGAAATAGAATTGCAACTTAGCACATTTTATTAGGTTCCAAAGATATATATAAACTAGAAGCAGGCAAAACAGCACTCAAAGAAAGAACTAAGCAACGCTAAAAAAAGGGAGTGGCTGTACCGAATGGGATGATGATCCATCCTTCTTCTTCAGAAACATCAGAATGGTTCTCCAAGACAAGTGATGAATCATTCTTTGTAGCAGCAACAGATCCATTTTCACCACCAATACCCATATCACGAACTTCAGATTGAGGGAATGAATCTTCAGCAATAAGACCCTCCAAAGTCACAGCTGGAGAAGGAGATTCATGAACAGGAACAGGAGCAGAAACCTGTTCTTTGATTACTTGGTGAGTGGTAGGGCGCAACAGAAAATTCATTTTCCTCTGCAATCACAAACAATTTTAAGGAATATACGAATTGCCTTTATGGGATTGGATTGAACATAAAAAAAAAAACGAGGAAATACAAGGATATCAACGTTGTTTGATTGATTCATTAAGTATTACCTGATCAGTCGCGGATGGAAAGAACCACTTGGGTGTCGCGAACTGCTCTTGCTAGCTTTGCTCTTCACCTCTTAACTGTGTGCTTGGCCGATCTCTTCAAGTGTTGGATTTGGATGGATCTGACAATGAGAGTGATATGATTTCTACTTTGTTCTTTCCTTTCATCAAGAGAATTGAATGCTTATAATCTTCACAAAAGAAAAATATTGAATAATTAAGAAAAAAAATTAATTACTCAGATTCGGGTGGCAATGGATCGGGCTGGGGAGAGTTTTCTCTGAACCGTCTTCGGCTCAGAACATCCAATTATATGACTGTGGATACCTATCAATCTAATCTAGACTTTTTAACCATCTACTTGACCCGCGGTTCCGAACGGGTTGAATAGTTTTTTTAAAATAAAAAATAAATATAAAAATATTTTAATTTATTTTTGAATATAAAAAAGTCTTAATCAATGCTTGCACATCCATCTAATTAAATAAATTAATATTTAATTAAAAATAATTAAAAATAAAATATTTAATTTCATAATACTAATATGAATAAAATTATAAAGTATAACTGTCAAATAACTCAATATTAAATTATAAAATAAAAATAAAAACAAAAAAAATATTGGTTAATTTACTAATGGTAATTCATGTATGTGTAGATTTATGGTTATTCTAACTTTGAGAGATAGCTCAATTGGTCAAGTTTTAAATTTGCTCTTTAATAGTTACCGGTTCGAGTCTTTTCAAGGTCACTAGAAACTTACATGGTTGTTAACTTCAGAACTCATGAGATTAGTCAAGGTATGCACAAACTAGCCTGAACACCTATGTTAATAAAAAAAATAATAATTATCCTTTATAAGATAAAAAAAAACATTCTTCATGTTGAACTTTATTGTGTATTATTTGACAAAATTATGATGAATTTGATAAGGTTATGGAAAAGAATATGATCCTTGAACATATTTTGTAGTACTTCGTAATTGGGATGCGTAGAACAACTTATACCACGCAGTCATGAATGAGAATCTGATGTTGCCATCGGAAGAATATAAAAATATGCTTGTTAGGGGAATGACATAGGCTTCAACCACCTTAAAAGATGATAACAAGAAACGACCCCATGAAGATAGTAATGAGTGATGGTTCTTCTTTAACAATATTTAATGAATATGTGATAATATCATGGAATAAAAACATTACATGTTTCCTTATTAGTACTTAAAAGTGCATTTTTATCATGGTTTTATATCATCATTTTGCACTTGAAGTATCAATAACTCCTTAACCAAAGCATATTTTATAATAATATATCTAATAATATAAGATAACTTTAATTTGTGGTAAATGTC
>NW_011500596.1:30090-49652 GCF_000495115.2 Populus euphratica | reverse complement strand
TTATTATTATTATTGTTATTGTTGTTATTATTATTATTATTATTATTATTATTATTATTGTTATTGTTATTATTATTATTACTATTGTTGTTGTTGTTATTGTTGTTTTATAATTGTTGTTTATAATTTGTACAATTAACCTCCTTGTGGTTCGACCCCGGTCTTGCCGGGTTATTTATTACTTCGACACTCCTGCACTTGGGAGAAGACATTAATCTTTTCGTCGTGTCATTTCCCTTCATAAATTTTGGAAGTGAATTTGATCATGGTTTATGTCTAAAACTAGGTTGAAGTATGGTCTTTAGGAGGAAAACTTAGTATTGACCATTTGCGTGAATTTAGAGAAAAGAAATGTCAGGATGACTTAGTTTTTGTTGATGATTTTCAGTGTCAGAATGACATAGTTTTTCATTGATAATTTTCAATGTTAGGATGACATAGTTTTTGTTGATGATTTTTAGTGTCGGGATAGCTCAATTTTGTTAACAATTCTAGTGTCATAATGATATAATTTCTGTAGATGACCTTTATTAAAATTAAAGACGAATGTCTTGTTACAATATTATCACTATACAATTCTACAAACATGGGAGATGTTTGAATGAATGTATATATGTTCTAGTATACGTGTGGAAATGGTCTTTGACATTACCTAAATAAAAATATACTGAGTAATGGTCATTTTATGTATTAGGAAGCATGATCGAGATTGGATCTTTTGACTAGACGAGGACATACTACGGGAGGGATAGATAGGTGGTTTACACCTTTAACTAATTATTATTAAATCCTTGAAGTATTTATACATATTATTGTTACCCGATTTCAATCCATTAAAATTACTCATGAAATGTAATGAATAATGATGTGATTAGCTTCAGCTAATAGTATCCATATTGGATAATCGAGATTAATTAATAAGATTAGCTTTGGCTAATAGTATCCAATATATAGATGTCCGAGATTAAATAATATGATTAGCTTTGGCTAATGATATCCTTATCAGATAACCATGATTTATTGATAAGATTAGCCTTGGCTAATGGTATTCATATTGGATAACTAGCATTCATTAGTAAGATTAGTTTTAGCTAATGGTATCATATTGAATAATTAGGATTAAATGATATGATTAGATCCAACTAATGGTATCCATATTGGATAACTAAGATTCATTTATGAGATTAGCTTTTGGCTAAAGGTATCTGATTGATACTTAAACACAAAGAAGCCCGAATCTGTCTTCCAGCCCGAGCACTGTTCGGTATTTTGGCCATATCTGGAGTTCTAGAAGTCCAAATGAGCTGAATTTTTTACACAAGAAAGCTGAGACAATTGCCTACAACTTTCATGTTTGCAACTGGCTCCAGTTTTGACGTTATCAATGACGTTTTGGGCAGACAAGAGAAGATAAGGATTGTCACCAAGTCAAAAGTTGGTCACCCACTTATCAATTAGTCATCAAATCAATAGTTCCCAATTTTGGCCTATAAAAGGAGGCATTTGCCATGCATTTAGGCATCTTGGTGTTCAGATCAAGATCATGCTCTTCCTTTCTCTCTTTGTATTTTTTATGCTTTGTTTTCATTAATATTAAGTTTATGCCTTTCATTTCCTTTCCTTTACTTAGTTAACTTTTATGTTCTTATTTTGTTTATCTATTTTGCTTTCTTTCATTATGTCTAGCTAAGTTAGTTATGTCAAGGTGAAAAGGTTACACTAATGGTGTAAGAATAAGTATAATGTAAACTTAATATGGACTTTAATGTTTGATACTAACATGTTTTATATTTGTTATCTTGTTTACTCTTTAATACTTTGCTTGTTAAATGATTAATCTTGATTTATGTTGTATAACACTTGGTACAACAAATGCTTGGCACTTTCATAGCCCATAATGTATGGTATAACCGACACCTGAGCTATGAAAGGAACTTGATTTGTTGTTAACATAAGTTATAATCATGAATGCTTGATGAGATTTACAAGTATTAGCATTAATTGAATAAGATGACTAATGTAATCATGTTAACAATATATAATCTGATTTGAACCTCTTTTGTGTGTGGTTTCCAATTGAATAATAAGAGTTTATACTATACTTGTTTGACATACCATTAGTGGATCCTCTAACCTTGACATTTATCGTTATTGTTGTTAAATTTTTACGTTAATATTACATCTTGAAGTTCTCCTCTTCTTTATTATTATTATTATTATTATTATTATAATTGTTATTGTTATTATTATATTGTTATTACTATTATTGTTGTTGTTGTTGTTGTTGTTGTTATTGTTGTAGTATTATTGTTATTTATAATTTGTACAATTAACCTCCCTGTGGTTCGATCCCGGTCTTGCCAGGTTATTTATTACTTCGACACTCCTGCACTTGGGAGAAGGCATCAATCTTTTAGTCGTGTTAGTATCTATATTGGAAAGTTGAGAATGAATTATAAGATTAGTTTTGGCTAATGGTATCTATATTGGAAAGTAGAGAATGAATTATAAGATTAGTTTTGGCTAATGGTATCTATATTGGGTAGTTGAGATTGAATGATAAGATTAGTTTTGGCTAATAACATCTATATTGGATAGTTAGGAATAAGCATTAAAAATTAGCCTTGGCTAATAATATCCATATTGGATAGCTGAGAGTAAAGGATGAGGTTAACTTCGGTTAATGAGGTCCATACTAGAATTACCAATAATAGGTGTTGTGAACCATCTCATTTGAAAGTGTTTACTGATATGATGAAATAAAGAGTATGATATGTTATTCATAATCAAAATTAATGTTTAAAGAACCATATACAAAATTAATCATAGTTAGGAATGAATAGTTATGCATGGAAGAATTCTATATGTATAAGGATTCCTTAACGATAATACATGTCATTAGTTATTTGTTGAATACAGTTGACATGACCAAAAGATTGATGTCTTCTTCCAAGTATATGAGTGTCAAAGTAATAAATAACCCAGCAAGACTAGGGTTGAACCACAGGGAGGTTAACTATATAAATTATAAATAACAATAACAACAACAACAACAACAACAACAATAAGTTAAAGAGGACTTTGAGATGTAAGATTAATGTAAGAATTAAACAATGATAAAAACAAATGTCAAGGTTAAAGGATCTAATAATGGTATTGCAAACAAATATAATGAAAGAAAGCAAAATAGATAAACAAAATAAGAACATAAAAGTTAACTAAGTAAAGGAAAGGAAATGAAAGGCACAAACTTAATATTAATGAAAGCAAAGCATAAAAAATACAAATAGAGTAAGGAAGAGCATGATCTTGATCTGGAAACCAAGATGCCTAAATGCATAGCAAATGCCTCCTTTTATAGGCCAAAATTGAGAACTATTGATTTGATGACTAATTGATAAGTGGGTGGCCAACTTTTGACTTGGTGAAAATCCTTATCTTCACTTGTCTGCCCAAAACGTCATTGATAACGTCAAAACTGGAGCCAGTTGCAAACATGAAAGTTGTAGGCAATTGTCTCAGCTTTCTTGTGTAAAAAATTCAGCTCATTTGGACTTCTAGAACTCCAGATATGGCCAAAATACCGAACAGTGCTCGGGCTGGAAGACAGATTCGGGCTTCTTTGTTGTTGCTACAATTTGGACTTGATAATGGCCTTTTTAGATCTTGGGCTCCATATGAAAGTTGTAGGCCTATGTCTTACCTTTCCATCCATATAAATTGGACCTAAATCTGAGATATATAGCTCTAGATATGACCCAATTACCGAACAGTGTTCCGGTTTGGATTGCACCGACATCTCTTCTCTAAGTTTGACCATCTCTTTATCCATGCAATTTAAGTTCTTCAAGTCATCAATCAATCCTTTCATTTATGTGATAGACCTGCATTAAAAATAGACATTTACCACAAATTAAAGGTATCTTATATTATTAGATACATTATTATAAAACATATTTTAGTTAAGGAGTTATTGATACTTCAAGTGCAAAATGATGATATAAAACCATGATAAAAATGCACTTTTAAGTACTAATCACACCCCCCAACCAGCTTATTACTAGTCCCTAGTAATCAAAGCGTAAAATAGAAAAACAATTTGCAAATTCCACAAAGCAAGGTATTCATCATTTAACTTCCATTAATCTATCCAGATAAACAAACTCTCATTAAATTTATATATCTGCTCAATACCTCTTAACAAGATATTAATAAACCTTTCTTTTGTGCTCAATGTATCAACACATAATTATGGGGCTTTTCTTGGAAGAAAACAAAATTTTTGTTCTAATGTTTAAGGTTAACTTCCTTGGGTTGGGATTACTATTTTTGTCTTTTTTTTTTTTAACTCTATATACATATACTTTAAAAACATCATGCATCTTTAACCCATGTAACGAGCTTTCAGCTAATGACTCCCAGACCAGTTGGTCTTAGGGCATTAGGTGTTAAGACACCCCTACGAGCTTAGTAACTCGGGTCGCAGATACTGATATGTAGATAGTGCAATGTTTGATTCCCTTAAGCTTTTCTCCTCAACCCATGTAACAAGCGTTGGGCCAATAGCTCCCAAGTCAGTTGACTTTAGGGTATTAGGTGTTAAAACACCCCTTCGGACTTAATTGCTTAGGTTAGGGAGGCTACGAAACCAAACTTATCTACATTTTTATTATCATCATTTTTTTTTCTTTTTCTTTTTCTTTTTTTTTCATGTTTTTCTTTTTTTCTTTTTAATTATATACAATCCCTTTCCCTTAGTTGTTACCTTTAACAAAAGAACATAAATAATGTAATAATCCAATATGCAACCCACAATCATATGTTAAAGTGTGTGTGTGTAAATTAAGGTTTAAAAATACATGTTAAATAAGTATATGAGCAGAATTAAGTGGTAACAATACGAGAGTTTGTAAACCTGAATATTTCAGGAAGTATTATAATAGACCTTGTTAAGAATGGTTACTAAGATGCGTCTCAAGAGTCACTTTAACAAAAGAACTCCTTTACTCTGCCATCCTAGTAACAACAATTATGCACATGCTTTATGAAATGAAAAACAATTTTTTTTTATCAACTACTACCCTCTCCCCCCAACCAAAACGAGACATTGTCCTCAATGTTCTAAGGTAGAAAGATAGAGTATAAAAGATATCACCTGAAATAACGAACACTGACAAAACCTGAAACACACTAAAACAAAAATAAGAAATAACAAAACATAATAATAAAACCAAAAGACACAAAAATTCACAAATGAAGGCTCAAATCCAATCTAAGCTTTTTACGGCTTCCCGTAGATGACCAATTTATGCGACTCATGGAAGGATCAATCACAGGAATGAAAGATTGTAGTTGGTCAATCAACTGTTCAGCAGTAGCAGCAGAGATTATGATTTGTCGTGCAGAAGATGTTAGAAATTCCTGTTCCACAGCATGATCAAGAAAAGACAACAACTTATCATAATAACCATTAACATTTAACAAACCTATGGGTTTATGGTGAATGTGCAATTGAGCCCAAGAGGAAATATGAAAGATCTCTTCCAATGTGCCTAGACCACCTGGTAAAGCAATGAAAGCATCAGCATGGTTAAACATTGCATTCATTCGAGCCGACATTGTGGAGACCTGAAGTTCCTCTCCAATTGTTTTTCCAATGATGTCCCCTTGTGCCAAAGCTTCAGGGACGACCCCCAAAACTTGACTACCTCCTAAAAATGCAGCTATTGACACACCTCCCATTAACCCAAGACTGCCTCCCCCATACACTAAATGAATCTTTCTCTCAGCTAGCACCTAACCAAGATGATTTGCTGATTCTAAAAACTCCTTTTCTTTCCCAGGACTAGATCCACCGAAAACACAAATATTTCTTATTTGATGACCTGAGGAACTTGCCATTTCTACACACTTCTGTATTTGTTAAATGTATGGGTTGAGTAGAAATGAAAGGAAGGAAAAGAGGGTTTTATAGATGAGAAATTAGAAAGGCAATCATAACATCTATATGTAGGCCAGCTAGAGTCTCACACACTCTCTCTCTCTTTTTATTTATTTATTTACTTTTGAAAAAAAACATGTGTATGTACAGGTAGTTGTGATTGTGGCTCACATCTTCCCTTGGTTTTACGTCCAAGAACGGCTTAAACGCCCTCTATGGGTCGGGGATAGGCTTCCCATCCAGTTTTCTTAAAAACTGGCAAACAGGGTCTTTTTTAGTCAGATTCCCAAGACTAAGTCGATCATGTTCTTTATGAAATAGTGGCCATAAATCATGAATTGCACGATGCACATCTCCACTAGGATGCGTCTCAAGAGTCAATAGAAGATTATCTAAAGACTCCTTACTCAGGCCATCCTTAATGAATTGTATTTTATCTTCACGGTTTATAGATACCATTCCTAAAGAACGACATTGTGTATTACAAGTCCATCTAGCACATCGATGACAGACTTCTAGTCGTTTTGCACGACGTTTCTTTGCAAAAGTGCTTTTACCTGTTCCAGGCATGTGTGAAATAAAGAAATTAGAGGACTCACCTGATAATCGGACCTTTGCTTCAATCAACCAACGAATATCTTCAGGAATTCCATGATTCATTAACAATCTCAATCTTGCACATCTAGCACGGTAAATTTTTGTAATCGCATTCTGAGGCAGAGCGGGAAAATACTTTTTCAATTTTTCAAGATTAGTGTCCATTTTCAAATGAGAATTAGAAGAGAGATTCAAAGAATTGCACAAATATATACACAAATATCAGTTATTGTGGGAAACTGAAAGAACCGACTTAAGTCACGGAGTACCGTTATCCGCCATTTGACCGGGGTGAGAGAAACTAGCAAAAATCACTCAAAAAGAAACACAAAAACAATGTGAGAAAAACAAAATAATCAACCTTTATCTACAAGATCATTCAAACCAGCTGATTCATTTTCACTAGGAAAATTATCAAAGTAAGCTTTCAAACGATGTCCATTTTCCTTAAAATCATTGTCATTCATTGAATTCTCAATATCACAGGCCCCATAAGGATTGGTCCATCTTAATCTTAGCTCTTTAGGGAATGCATAGAGTTGAGAATCATAAAACAAAACTTTTTGACCAGTGTCAATTTTTTGACAATTTTCACAAGTTTTGCAGAATGCATGTGTGTCCTTGAACATGGTGGGCCAATAAAATCCATTTTGAAAGATTTTTGCAGCAGTCTTTTTTGACGAGAAATAACTTCCACATGCTTCAGAATGACAAAGTTTAATGACACTACTTACCTCATTGTCGGGAATGAATCTTTGAAATATTTGATCAGGACAATATTTGAATAAGTTAGGGTCATCACAATAAAAGCTCTTCACTTCGTTCAAAAACTTTTCTTTGTCTTGGGTACTCCAATCAGCTAGCAAATCTCCTAAAGCAAGAAAATTAATATTTTTATCATACCAAGGCATTGAACTAAGAGAAAGTAAGGATTTGTTAGGAAAGTAATCATCGATTGGTGTGATGTCAGATGTCGAATCTGTTGTCACTGTTGACAAAAGATTCGCATCAACATTTTCGGTGCTTGTTTCATTCGTGATTTCTTCCTCAGAATAAACCATTTGCAAATCTTCAGTTTCATCCAATTCATTTTTACTTAAAGTAGATTCAAGTTGATCATAAACTAATTCATCAATATGATCTACTTCTTGTAAATCATTATCATCTCCAGGTTGCTTGCAAATGTTGAAAATATTCATCTCCAATGTCATGTTTCCAAATGATAGCTTCATCAGTCCATTCCTACAATTAATCAATGCGTTAGAGGTTGCAAGAAACGGACGTCCTAAAATAACAGGAAATGAATTACATGCTTCAACAGGTTCTGTGTCCAAGACAATAAAATCCACAGGATAAATGAATTTATCGACTTGTACTAACACATCTTCAATTATTCCTCTAGGCACTTTTACAGATCTATCGGCAAGTAAAAGAGATATAGAAGTTGGTTTTAACTCACCTAGATTGAGACTCTGAAAAACTGAATATGGAAGTAAATTCACACTAGCACCAAGATCAAGTAAGGCTCTTTCAATTTTATGCTCTCCAATAAAGCAAGAAATTGTAGGACAACCAGGGTCTTTATATTTCAAAGCATTATTATTCTGAAGAATAGCACTTACTTGTTCGGCTAGAAAGGCTTTCTTTTTCACATTCAGTTTCCTCTTCACAGTGCATAGATCTTTCAAAAATTTAGCATAGGAAGGAACCTGTTTAATAGCATCCAGCAAAGGTATATTGATCCTTACCTGTTTGAAAATTTCATAAATTTCAGAATTGTGATTGACTTTCCTTTGTTTGGTCATGGCTTGAGGAAATGGAAGTGCTGGCGGTGAATCAGTCGTTTCTTTGCAATTTTCAGATTCAACCCCTTCCTTACCCTCAAAGATTGACTCATCATCTTTCTCATAAGGTTCAAGAGAGGGTTTTTCAATAACCTTACCACTGCGCAGAGTAGTGACTGATTTGACTTGATCCATGTGTTGGCTTCCGGAACTACTTGCATTTGCATTGTATTGCCCTTTGGGATTTTGTTGTGTTTGAGATGGAAACTTACCTTTCTCTTGGAAACTGAGAGCAGATGTTAATTTTGCAAGAGTATCTTTAAAATCTGTCATGTTTTGAGCAAGTTGAGTATTGATTGTCTCTTGCTTTTCAATGAATGCATGCAATGTTTCCTCAAGATTTCTTCTAGGAGGTGGAGCATAAGGAGGTGCATATCCATGAGAATTTTGGAAATTATGGTGTGCTTGAAACGGTGGTTGTGAAGTTTGTGCATTGTCACTCTTCCAACTGAAATTTGGGTGATTCCTCCAACCAGGGTTGTATGTTTGGGAGTATGGGTTGTGGTTGGCCCTTTGAAAACTGTTTAAAGCATGGGCTTGTTCATGGAGACATTCTTTAAAAGAAGGCAAGGTTGGACAATCGTTGGTTGAGTGTTCATTTGTTTCACAGATTTGACACACAATGTTTTCAACAGATTTTAATTGACCACTCTTTTTCAATTCTAGTGCCTCGACTTTTCTAGCTAAAGATGCAAACTTGGCTTGAAGGTCATGATCTTCCCTAAGGTTGTACATACCTCCACTAGATGTATGAGGTTGAGTTTTACTCGGTGCCTCACAAGTACCCGCGGTGTCCCAATTTTGAGCATTTTCAGCTAACAAGTCTAAGTACTCCATTGCTTCATCAGGGTCTTTATCTTCAAAAGTTCCATTGCACATCAATTCAACCATTTGCCTATCTTTAGGTGTTAACCCTTCATAGAAATGTGAAACCAATCTCCATGTTTCAAAACCATGATGAGGGCAAGTACTAAGCAAGTCTCGATACCTATCCCAACATTGGTAAAATGTTTCTCCTGGTTTTTGAGTGAAAGTGGTGATTTGTCTCTTGAAAGAGTTTGTTCTATGAGATGGAAAAAACTTCTTTAAAAACTGTTGTTGCATTTCATCCCAAGCACGAATGGATCCTGGTCTTAAATTTTGTAGCCATGTTTTAGCTTTATCTTTTAATGAAAAAGGAAAAAGCTTTAATCTAATGGTGTTCATGCTACAATTTAAATTATTATATGTGTTGCAGACCTCCTCAAATTCCCTTAAATGCAAGTATGGATTTTCTCCTTTCATTTATGTGATAGGGCTGCATTTAAAATGGACATTTACCACAAATTAAAGTTATCTTATATTATTAGATATATTATTATAAAACATGTTTTGGTTAAGGAGTTATTGATACTTCAAGTGCAAAATGATGATATAAAACCATGATAAAAATGCACTTTTAAGTACTAATCACCATCCATATAGAGTAAACCTAAATCCAAGTTCTATAACTCTAGTTATGATCCAATGATCGAATAGTGTTCCAGTTTGAATTGAATCATTATCGCTTTTATAAGCTTGGTTATCTTCTTGTCTTCTAAATTTTAAAAGTTATACTCATTAATCAATTTTTTTATTTATGTGATATGCCTGCATTTAAGATGAATATTTACTATAAATTAAATTTATTTTATATTTATTAGATATGTTATTATAAAACATGCTCTAGTTAAAGAGCTATTAAAGAGCTATTGATACTTCAAGTGCAAAATAGTAATATAAAATCTTGATAAAAATATATTTTTAAATAGTAATCAATAACGCAAATAAAATAATGTAGCATAAGATTTTATCAAGATGTGAATTAAAATATTAAAGATAAAGTCAGTAGGAAGATAATGATAGCTGAATTTGTTGGCAATCAAATGGGTTTGCCAGAATTATTGGCATCTGTGAGGGGATGATTGGATTATAATTAGTGGCCATGGTATCGATGACTAAGGATGAGATAAGAATGATACTTAGTAGCAGTAGTGTTTGTGACTAAAGATAAGAAAAGAATGATACTTAATGACCGTAGTATTGGTGATTAAGGACAAGATATAAGTTGATAATTGATAATTAATTACCAATATCTATAAATATGATAACTTTTGATGTTTAGTTGCCTAAAAGAATGATGACTAACGAAACAAAGTACTATTTGGTTAATTATAAAATGCTGATGTAGTTTCTCATTTCCCTATGCTTCTATTTAAGTTGACATATCATTTATATTAAATCATGGGCAACAAAAGTTACTTCCTAGTTGTTCCTAATAAAAAAGGAATTTATGTGATTTTCTTTGTTTTTAATGGAGATCATTATGCTATTGTTTTGAATGAGTAGAAACCATGGTGTTGTTGTTTCCAAATAATGGAAACTATTGAAACTATCCTTGATTGTATAATAGAAACTATTTGTAAGACTATTTACCAATGCTTAAAAATATATATGATAGGGGGGTTGATTGACAACTTAATATAGTTTGATGTACTATTAAGTCAAAGCAAATGTTAATGGGGTGATAATGTAACAAATAGTTATGATTCCTAGAAAATAAAAAGTATGGTAAAGTACAAATAAATTATGTTATACAATGATGGTGATAAGTAAACATAAGATTGATATGCATGGTTATTTCAAGGATTGTATCTAAGAAAATCGATAATTAAGAAAATAAAATATTAATTATTGATTAGGGAATCAAAAATTAAAAAAATAAGTTGTTACATTGTGATGTATAGTCGGCAACTTTAGATTTGAATGTATTACCTAATTTGGTGTAAATGCAATATTGAAAGTGACAAATATAAACTTAGACACCATGACAACTAATATGTAATTTAATATATATATATATATATATATATATATATAATTGATGTTAAAAAAAATTCTAGATAAGCACATTATTCTCATTCCTTATGAAAAACCACGTACATGTATTTTATGGCTAGATATTAAATTTGTAATGTTATTTTAATTGTAATAATGAGCATGAGTATTGTCATATGAGTTGAGGTATTATTAAATTTGAGTTGAATGTTTTGAGCAGAATTGTTAAAAGTGTTAATATATATAATAATTCCTTTCCTTCGTAAAAAAATCATGAGTATAAGTCTCCTTCACGATTAATAACTTTTATAATGCTATATATGTTGCAGGTCTATATCGGCTAGCACTAATTGTATCGTTTCACTATTTATAATTTTGTTAGATATTTATTTTTATATACTATGAATACTTAAAATTATATTAATAATTTCATCTTAAAATATACTAAATGGTATGACTGTATTTCTAGTATTTAGTTATTGCATCTTTTTTGTTATGTGTGTGTGCGCGTGCGCCCATCACATGAATATTTTAAGTAAATGAAAAATAGAAAGAATATAAGATGAATTGTAAGAAGCAATTTAAAAGAATCAAATGGAGAAGCAATTGAATTAGTGGGTAGCCAAAGGCTACTTCAGCAACTGCGTGTATGTAATAGAGTTATTTGATATTGTGTTATCCAGAATGATAAAAAAAAAAAACTCAGAAAATATATAAGTTATAGGAAAAACTCTGCTGTAAATTTGGTAAATCAAAGAATTAATAATGAGATATATTGTTAGATAGATTGCACAAAAAAAGACACCTTATTATACCCCGACATGATGATTAGAAATATAAAAATTACATGGAAATTTTAGGTTGTTATATAATGAATTAGAAGGTTTGCCATGTATCACTATAAATATGTGGATGTCTACTTTCAAATACAATTAAAATCATGTTAAAATTCATTTTATAGTTCTAGTTATGGCTAAAATAGTGGTGATAGGTTAAAACTAACAGATTTAAATATCTTTATTTCAATCATTTTGTAATATTCTTTCTTGAATATAAATTAAATTAATCAAGGTTTGTTCTTTATTTTTTGATATCCTCTTAAATTTCATCTTAGCGCATATATGTTGAAGAAGTCAATTAATTGCCTTCTTGAATCTTTTTGCTCTAAATCTTGTGGCTAGACTTAATGGATCTCTTGATATTAAATTTAGAATCGCATCACTTAGGCTAGAAAAAGAGTTGGATTAAGAGATTTTTTTTGTTATTTTTTTATTTTATTCTTAAAATTTTTTTATTGATTGTTCAGATTGTTTTTAGACTTATTAAGTCAATTAAATTATATCAAATTAATTTTTATATAATTTTAATTTTAAACTTGAATTAAATAAAAAATTGAATAATCAAAATTTAATATTCACTTGTTATGCAGAATATAGCGCGGTTCTACACCAAGTACCATCTATTTAACTCAAGTGCGGTACTGAGTGAGATTAACATATATGAAATAACCTACAAACTCAAACTTGACCTATTAACGATCCCTAATTTATAAGTTTTCATGAACAAACATGCAAAATCAAATTAATAATGCATGATTTTATTTATTTTTTAATCCATCTACACCAACATAACCTTTCTCCTGATTTTGCACACGTTCTTTGCTCCAGGAGAAAATACAAATCGTAACAGAAGCCCTAATTAAACCCTTCTAAATTAGAGAAGAATGGGAAAAAATTTTCTTACACTGGCCTCTTCCTCCGATCGATATACAAACTATATAAACCAAGAAACCTCCCTCTCATTTGCCTATCTCAAAAAACAACAATATTAATGGCAATCAAGAACCATCCTTTTTTCATCTTCCTCTTTGTTTTCTACATATTCATGAGCTTTTCACCAGAAAGTGCCCATGCTGGATCGTATTTGTCCACCATAACAGGGGGCAA
Source organism: Populus euphratica (assembly GCF_000495115.2). Taxonomy (NCBI): domain Eukaryota; kingdom Viridiplantae; phylum Streptophyta; class Magnoliopsida; order Malpighiales; family Salicaceae; genus Populus; species Populus euphratica. Next base: position 36,468 of record NW_011500596.1, on the reverse strand, counting down.
CTGGGTAGTTCTCCAAGAAAGCATAGGCATCTCAGCCATGCACATGCAAGTCCTTAGAAACAACAAGGTCATCATGTTTGATCGCACAGACTTTGGCCGCTCCAATCTCTCTCTTCCAGACGGCGAGTGCCGGTACAAAGACGAAGTGGTTAAGCCTAAAGATTGCACTGCTCACGCCGTTCTTTATGACATCGCTTCCAACACCTTCCGCCCTCTCATGGTCCAAACTAACACTTGGTGCTCTTCTGGCTCCCTCGATTCCTCCGGCAATCTCATCCAAACCGGCGGTTACAAAGCAGGCGAGGCCGTAATACGCTCTTTCACCCCCTGCGGTGACGATTCTTGCGATTGGGTGGAGCTGACAAACCAGGTTCTTTGGAACCGGAGATGGTATGCCAGTAACCAATTACTCCCTGATGGTCGCATAATTATTGTTGGTGGAAGAAGGGCTTTCACTTACGAGTTTTATCCCAAGAACCCTCAAGAAAGAGACAATTTCACATTGCCTTTCTTAATACACACCAGAGACCCTCAAGAAGAGATCAATCTTTATCCCTTCTTGCACCTCTTGCCTGATGGCAATCTTTTCATTTTTGCTAACAACCGATCCATCTCGCTTGACTACAAACGTAATAAGGTGATCAAGGAGTATCCGGTTATGCCCGTTGGTGACCGAAGAAACTACCCTTGCACTGGCTCTTCTGTTTTGCTTCCTCTCCGGTTAACCGGAATCACCAATGTGACTGACCATCCCGAAGCAGAGGTCATGATTTGCGGTGGGGCACAGAAAGGTGCCTATATCAAGTCCAATTATCTCCACATTTACGAGCAAGCATCAACAACTTGTGGCAGGTTAAAGGTGACGGACACGAAACCCGAATGGGTCATGGAGCTAATGCCCATTCCTCGGATCATGAACGATATGCTACTGTTACCCACCGGAGACTTGATTATCATCAACGGCGCAACCAATGGAAGTGCTGGTTGGAATGACGCTATGAATCCAGTTTATAATCCGGTTCTTTACCAACCAGATGAAGATCCGACCCGAAGATTCGTTGTGCTTAGCTCCTCCAAGATTGCCAGGCTATACCACTCCACAGCTGCGCTCTTGCCAGATGGCAGGATATTAGTGGGAGGGAGCAATCCGCACCAGAGGTATAATATGACAGGGAAACCCTACCCAACTGAGCTGAGTTTGGAAGCTTTTTACCTACATTACCTGGACCCACAGTACTCGTATCTAAGACCTTCAATTTTGACAGTGGAGTTGTCCGACAGAGCAGTGTCGTATGGAGAGATGTTCTCCGTTACCTTCGTGTGCTCCTCCTACCGTCTGGATCTGGGGGTCTCCGTCACCGTTATTGCACCGTCTTTTACTACGCACTCGTTTGGCATGAACCAGAGGATGGTGGTCCTGAACGTGCTGAGTGTAGTCCAGTTATCCATGTTTGCTTATAAGGCTAATGTGATTGGACCAATTAATGTTAATGTGGCCCCACCTGGATATTATATGATGTTCGTTGTCCATGCTGGCATTCCTAGCAATGCTGTTTGGGTTAACGTATGCTAAACCTTAGCTTTCTTCCTCTTCTTTTTCTTAAGTCCTTGTGTGTCAGATTTTTTACTTTTCATTAATTGTTGAAAATATTATGGAATGTTGTCATGTAATGTTGTGAGGTAATTGCCTCTCGCTGGAGGTTAGATATATAGATAGAGCTATGCACTTCAATGAAATTGTAATTGATAAAACATTAATTTGAGTATTTAAGAGTATGATAGTTTTTGTTTTAAAATATGTTTTGAAAGTGTATTTTACTATAAAACTAATAAATCAATTTTGTAATGTTTTTTTATTGATTTGATATTCTACTATCAAATATGAAATATAATATTTTTAAAATAAATTATTTTAATAGATTTTAAAATAAAAATACTTATAAAAACTAATTTACACCACAGTACTAAACATACACTAAATAAAACAGAATTTATGGCAATTATGCATATGGCTTTTTATTTGTCACATAGGAATACTCGTACAGATGAAGCAAGATGATTTTGAAATATGGTTTCCAAGCTTTATTTGAGTTTGATCTTTAATTTAATTGAACAAGATTTAGTGATTCATTGACACAATTAAACTTGATACAAACCTAAAAAAGTTAACAGTAATTTTCATTTTTTATTATTTTACTAAAAATAGTCAAATTAAAGTGGCGGAGAGCTACAATTATTCAATAATAGATTTACAAGGACATGTATTTTCTTTGCATTGCAGGAGATTTTAAAGATAAAAATGGGTTGCATGAGTCCCACTAGTTAGTCTTCCATGGACTTCTGAATTGTCGAGGATTGAATTGAAAAATCAAAAATAAAAGAAATTAGTTAATTGTTGAAATAGAAAGTGTCCACAAATGACATAACATCGTTATAATTTAAATTTACATTTAAGTTTATATTTAAAAAATAAAAAAAGGAGGGGATTTTAGTATATCCCTCCTCGTAAAATACTATTCGCTATAATAATATTTATTTTCTTTTTATTTGGTTTTTTTATAAGTTATATTTTATTTTTAATCTTATCATTCAAAATTAAGTTAATATTTTTATTTATTTTTTTCTATAGAGTTTTTTGTTGGTATGAAATAATCCTAGTTATCTAGAGTTTTTTTACTTGTCATTCTTTTGATTCCATCCTTTAATATTTAAAATTATTTTTTAATATAATTTATAAAAATATTTTTTTAATTTTATCATTGAACATTATATCAATTCGGAATTCATTTTCAAGGTTAAGGTTTTTTATATTAAAATTCATGATTCTCTTCAATTTTCTTTCTATTTATCTATCATATTCCCATCTCTTAAAATACGGGTTGGTCTAAGTTGGCTCTATTATAACTCGATCCCCAAACCCTCTCTAGGTTTCTTACTTATACAAACTGAAATATACATACAAACCTTTTATTTTAATTCAATCAGAGTTTTATACAACATTTAATATCATAATTAATTATATAATATAAATCAATATCTTAATATAATCCTTAATACAATTTAGTAAATGTGGAGTATTAACTAGACATAATAAAATAGTATTGATTACAATAAAAAAAAAGTTATAGAAGTTCAACAAAAATAACCTACTAATAAAATTATAAGTCTAAAAAGAATAAATAATAAGAGGATGAGTTTAACAACTTAGTGAGTAAATAACATTCAATATATACCCACGAGGTAATATAATAATAAAAAAAATATACAAGCTTGGCTTTATGCTTTTAAAGAAGAGTTTTATAAGCAGGCTATAACAAGAGATACCATCAAGCTTGTCAAAAAATCAATATACAATGAGTATGATACTTCAAACTATAAGATGATCATTTACCACAAGAAAATCCTATTGATGCTTAGTAGGTTTAATACAAGGATTATCTGAATACAAAAAAAAATATATTGAAAATAACTTAAAGCAGATAACATAATAGATTATAACTCTAAAATTAGAGATCAAAATATAATTATAAAACCAAAATAAATCCACTCATTTGATCCCAAACTTACCAAACCTAAAAGAATCAATCATCTTCCATTGTTTGGTTAATCAATCGACCAAAATTGACCAAGTAGTTGATTAAATCAATAGAGAGAAGCGGTCGACTAAAATTGATAAACTAGTTGACGAGAGCCATTAGGCCAACTCGTTGACTATTTAGACAAACCGGTAGACTGACTGATCATGATTTTAGAATTCTAATTTACCAGTTTCCTTAAAATGGCATATCTTTAACATTTTAACGTATACTTTAAAAACCTATAACAATTAATCCATAACATTTAAATTAATCCATCAACTAAACTCAAAACATAAAATTTAAATTCTTAATTCTCAACAACTTCAAACTCATAGCTAAGAACAAGAATTATACATATAAAAGTATAATGTTTACCTTAAAACCTATTTTCTCCAACTCTCTTCTCCTTCATTTATCTTTTCATCTCGTTACTTATTTTCTTTCCCTCTTTCAGTTTTTTTATATTTTATATTTTAAATTCTAATTTCTTTTTTTTTGTTTTGTTTTTCTCTTCCTATTTATCTATCAACCTTATGCAATTACCGAAGTATCTTTCACTCATTTATACCTAATGCTTACTCCTTTAAGGGCATTGTTTTCCTTTCTTATTAAAATCCTTTTCTTTTTTCCTTTAAAAACATTACATTCTCCCTACCTTATAAGAACTTTGTCCTTAAAACTTGACAAAAATACCTGAACACTTTTCGAATTTAATGAAAAGATAAGGATTTCATCGCATATTTTATCCTCGAGCTCTCGTGTCTTTTCATTATTTGAATGATGTTTCCACTTCACTTTCACTAAAACTATTTCCTTCGATCTAAATTTCCTTGCTTGTTAACACAATTAAAAGATTGTTGTCTTCTCTCAAGTGCAAAAGTGTTGAAGTAATAAATAAGCCGGCAAGACCAGGGTCGAACCACAGGGAGGTTAATTATATAAATTATAGATAATAATAATATAACAACAACTGTCATAACCCAATTCTGGGTTATTTCCTAAAAAATTATTTATTTATTTATTTTCAAAATAAAAATAAAAAAATAAACTAAAGGCTAGCAACATGGAGAAAGCAGGCCGAGTTATCAAGCTGTAATTTTTGGAGGAGATTCAAGGATAATTGTCCCCCATTATGCCCAAAAATGGAGGAAAAAAATGCAAATTCAAGGTCAAATTAATGATTATTGGATAAATTTGCATAAAAATTAAGTCCAAGGACATAATTAAATTTTTAATTGGCCAATTTGATTTAATCATAGGCCAAATTAAATTTAAATTATGTTTAACAATTAATTTGGGTCCAATTGAAGGATTTAATTAAGTGCAAGGACTTAATTATATTTTAAATAGGTCAAATTAATTTTATTTAGGGCTTAATTGGTGAAAAATTAAGTTTGAGGGCCTAATTTGGGTTTAATTGAGAAGATTGGAATTTTAAGAGACCAAGTTTAATTTTTACCAAGTTATTTGATTGAAATTAGGGCCAAATTGCAAGAAAATTGAAGTTTTGGGGTTAATTAGGGGTTAAATTGAAGAAATTCACAGCCAAAGACTAATTTGCAAAAGATGTTGAACAATAAGGGCATAATTGACAAAAACCAGGGACTAATTGAAGAAATTAAAAGTTTAATGGTCAATTAGGGGTTAAATTGCAACAATCCGAGACTAGGGACTAATATGCAAAAGGCGCGTAAATCTAGGGTTCCAATTGAAATTCGACAATGGTGTAATTGCATTAAATCAAAAGTTTAGGTCATTAGGGGTACAATTGCATAAAAGTAAAAGTTAGAGGACTGCTATGAACTTCAAAAAAATCCCTATTTAAAACCTAAAACGGTGCCGTTTTAAGTTTAAAAAAAGGACCAGACGACGTGTTGTCTGATCACTATTCATTATCTTCTTTATTTTTCTGGAAAAAACTAGTTTGATCATCTCCTTTGTAGGTGCATTTAATGCACTTAATATTCACCAAATTTGTCAAACCGTGCACGAAACTAATCACCAGACATCCCTCTACGTCTGGGTATGGTCGTCATCGGCTCACTGGCATATAAACAAACGTGGCACCACTCCAAAGAGGCCATTTCAGGTAGCTTGCAGCTGCAGTTTGACAGTGCACCATGCCTACTTTGAGCCAACGATTGGGATTCTTCCCATTCGAATTAAGGGTTAGAATTATTCCCTTATGTAAACAAGATTGCCATCTTCCATTGCCTATAAATAGAGGAGGATTTCATGACCTGAGAGAGAAGAAAAACGAACCCAAAGTTGGCCGAAAACCAGCCTTCCCTGCCAAATTTTCCCGCAACCGCCTCTTTTTCTTCTTTCTTTCTCCGCTGTGGCTTTTAGCCACCACCATCACCGTTTCTTGTCTTCTGGACGTCACCTCAACCTCAAATGGCCTCCAAACCATCTCATGTGGTGGTTGCACCATTTCTCTCTCTCCTCTGTGAAAATGTTCTTCTTCGCCACCGTGATCCCGGCGGCAGTAGCAAAGGCAATGGCCACCACCTTGTCGTGAAGCTCCCTTCTTTTTTGAAAGCAGCCAAGGTAGCAGCTCTCTCCTCCACAACTCTAACAACTCCAACCATGCATTTCCTTTTCTCCTTTGCAGGCCCCTGTTTCTTTTTCTTCTTCCATCGACGACCGAAGTCAGCCGACACGACCAAAAGATTGATGTCTTCTCCCAAGTGCAGGAGTGTCGAAGTAATAAATAACCCGACAAGACCGGGGTCGAACCACAGGGAGGTTAATTGTACAAATTATAAACAACAATTATAAAACAACAATAACAACAACA
>NW_011500596.1:19810-21505 GCF_000495115.2 Populus euphratica | reverse complement strand
AAGTACTAATCAATTATTATAAATCATACTTTAGTTAATGAGTTATTGATACTTCAAGTGCAAAATGATGATATAAAACCATGATAAAAATGCACTTTTAAGTACTAATCAACCACCGTCCTCTCCATCGCTAGTCTCACCGTGCACCGCCAGTCCATCCGCCAGCTTCCCAACGCCAGGTAAGCCTCCCTCCTCTCTTCTTCATTTCTTTCCTACTCTGCAAATGAGAATAATGCAACCTTTTTGGGCCAATGCCAGCCACCTGTTTTTAGGCCAGTGCTTGGCCCGGCTCACATGTTTAAATAATGTTTAATTAATAAATATATAATAATGATAAATAAATAAATAATTCAAAAATCCTTTCAAAAAAAATTCTGATTTCTTAATTTTTTTTTACTAATTTTGCATAATATCGGGTTGTATATTTACACTGTAAAATACAAATCTGGTATTAAAATACTTTATTTTCTCTAAAAAAAAATCAAAGCATTTTCAAAAATAAAAAAAGTAAATATTTTGTTGCATTCAGTCAAATCCTAAAATTTTTCCAAGCATATTTTTTTTTTAAAATGCATCTTTTTCATGTTTTAAAAAAAATCAAAAAATAGATATCGTAACCAGTTTATGATTATCCTTTAGGATTTGGCCAACATGTCAAAAATCTCTTTCCAACCTTTTTTAGGGGTCTAAATGTAGACTTTAATATTCACGGGGTGTAAAATTACACGATAAAGTACACCCTCAGGTATTAAAGATACAAGGTGTAAATAAATGCAATACTAAAATTCAGACTTTAGAATAATTAGGATTTAACCCGATAAAGTAGAGACTCCCTCATGAAGGGAGATTTGCCTTGAACCTTAAAAAAGACCAACGAATAGAAACTCAACCTATAAAAACAATCAAATAACAATGCAGCTTACCTTAGGTAGGGTGCACTAGGGGTGATGCATCTTCCCCTTGCATAACCAGTCCCCTACTCAGACTCTCGCAAACCATAGGTTCCTAGTGACTATAATACTAGGTGACGACTCTTAAACATTAATCATAATTTTATTATTAAATCCAAAAATCTTCCAAACACACAACACCCCTCACCAAAAGGCACGATAGAAAGCCTCCACCGTCTCCAGATGACGTCGCGCCCCCCGCGATAACAACAATAACAATAGTAATAATAGTAATAGTAATAATACTAGTAGTAATAGTAGTAATAAAGAAAAAGAAGAAGAAGAAGAAGTTGATGAGAACTTTGAGATAGAAGATTAACGTAAGGATTAAACAATGATAACAATAAATATCAAGGTTAAAGGATCCACTAATGGTATGTCAAACAAGTATAATATAAACTCTTATTACTCAAATGGAAACCACATACAAAGGAGGTTCCAATCAGATTATAAATTCTTAACATAATTATATTAGTTATCTTATTTGAATAATGCTAATACTTATAAATATTGTTAGGCATTCATGCTTATAGCTTATGTTAACAACAAATCAAGTTCCTTTCATAGCTCAGATGTCGGTTATACCATACAATATGGGCTATGAAAGCGCCAAGCATTTGTTGTACGAAGTGTTATACAACATAAATCTAGATTAGTCATTTAATAAACAAAGTATTAAAAAGTGAACAAGATAAGAAATATAAAACATGTTAGTATCAAACATTAAAGTCCATGTTCAGTTTAC
>NW_011500596.1:19121-19664 GCF_000495115.2 Populus euphratica | reverse complement strand
ATCTTCTCTTGTCTGCCCAAAATGTCATTGATAACGTCAGAATTGGAACCACTTGAAAATATAAAATTATAGAAAATTGTCTTAGCTTTTCAGGAAAAGAAAATGAAGATCATTTGGACTTCTAAAACTCCAGATATGGGCTAAACATTGAAAAGTGCGCGGGCTATAAGACAAATTTAGACTTCTTTGTTGTTGCTATAATTTAGAGTTGAAAATGACCTTTTTAAATCTTGGCTCTAAATGAAATTGTAGGCCTATGTCTTACCTTTCCATCCATAGAAAATAGACCTAAATCCGAGATCTACAACTCTAGATATGACCCAATTACCAAACAATGTCTGGTTTGGACTGCACCAACATCTCTTTTCTAAGCTTGGCCATCTCTTTGTCCTTTCAATTTCAGTTCTTAAATTCATCAATCAATCATTTCATTTATGTGATAGGCCTGCATTTAAAATGAACATTTACCACAAATTAAAGGTATCTTATATTATTAGATATATTATTATAAAACATGCTTTAGTTAAGGAGTTATTAATACTT
>NW_011500596.1:15256-19012 GCF_000495115.2 Populus euphratica | reverse complement strand
GCTTATTACTAGTCCTTAGTAATCAAAGCGTTAAAATAGAAAAATAATTTATAAATTCCACACAACAAGGTATTCATCATTTAACTTCCATTAATCCATCCAGATAAACAAACTCCCATTAAATTTATATATCTGCTCAATACCACTTAACAAGATATTAATAAACCTTTCTTTTGTGCTCAATGTATCAACACATAATTATGGGGCTTTTCTTGGAAGAAAACAAAATTTTTGTTCTAATGTTTAAGGTTAACTTCCTTGGGTTGAGAATATTATTTTTATCTTTTTTTTTTTTAAATATATATACATATAACTTAGAACACCATGCATCTTTAACCCATGTAACGAGCTTTCAGCTAATGACTCCCAAACTAGTTGGTCTTTGGGCATTAGGTGTTGAGACACCCCTACAAGCTTAGTAACCCGGGTTGCCGATACTGATACATAGATAATGCAATGTTTGATTTTTTTAAACTTTTATCCTCAACCCATGCAACAAGCATTGGGCCAATAGCTTTCAAGTCAATTAACTTTAGGGTATTAAGTGTTAAAACACTCATTGAGGCTGCAAAACACTCAAAATTTTTCAAGAGTCACTTTAACAAAAGAACTCCTTTACTTTGCCATACTATTAATAACAATTTTTCATATGCTTTAAATAGAAAACACAGTTAGTTAAATTTTTTTTTGTCAACTACTACCCTCTCCCCCCAACCAAAACGAGACATTATCCTCAATGTCTTAAAGTAGAAAGATAGAGTATAGAAGACATCACCTGAAATAACGAACACTGACAAACCTGAAACACTCTTAAACAAATATAAGAAACAACAAAACACGATAATAAAAGCAAAAGACACAAAGATTCACAAATAAAGACTCAAATCTAATATAAGCTTTTTACAACTTTTCTTAGATGACCAATTTATGCGACTTATAGAGGGATCAATTACAGGAATGAAATATTATAGTTGGTCAATCAATTGTTCAACAGTAGCAATAGAGATTATGATTTGTCGTGTAGAAGATGTTAGAAATTTCTGTTCCACAACATGATCAATAAAAGACAATAACTTATCATAATAACCATTAACATTTAATAGACTATGGGTTTATGGTGAATGTGCAGTTGGGCCCAAGAGGAAATATGAAAGATCTCTTCCAATGTGCTTAGACCACCTGGTAAATCAATGAAGGCATCAGCATGGTTAAACATTATATTCATTCGAGCAGACATTGTGGAAACCTGTAGTTTCTCTCTAATTATTTTTCCAATGATGTCCCCTTGTGCTAAAGCTTTGGGAATGACCCCCAAAACTTGACTACTCCTAAAAATACAGTTATTGACACACCTCCCATTAACCCAAGGCTACCTCCCCCATACACTAAATGAATCTTTTCTCAGCTAGCACCTGACCAAGATGATTTGTTGATTCTAAAAACTCCTTTTCTTTTCCAGGACTACATCTACCAAAAACATAAACATTTCTTATATGATGACCTAAGGAACTTGTCATTTCTACACACTTCTATATTTGTTGAATTTGTAGGTTGAGTAGAAATGAAAGGAAGAAGGAGAGAATTTTATAGATGAAAAATTAAAATGGCAATCATACCACCTATATGTAGGATAGTTAGAGTCTCACACACTCTCTCTCTCTCTCTCTCTCTATTTATTTATTTAAAAAAACATGTGTATATATAGGTGGTTGTGATTGTGGCTCACATCTTCCCTTGGTTTTACATTTAAGAACGGCTTAAATGCTCTTTATGGGTCGGGGATAGACTTTCCATCCAGTTTTCTTAAAAACTAGCAAACAAGGTCTTTTTTTGTCAGATTCCCAAGACTATATCAAGCATCTTCTTTATGAAAATGGGTTCATATGTCATGAATTGCGCAATGCTTATCTCGACTATGATGAGACTTAAGAGTCAATAAAAGATTATCTAAAGACTCTTTATGTTTTGAAATAAATCCCACCTTTTGATAATTTTCACAGGTTTTACATAATGCATGTAATTCCTTGAATATGATGGGCTAGTAAAATTTACTTTGTAAGATTTCTATAGTCCTCTTTTTTAACAAGAAATGATCCCCATGTGCCTTAAAGTGATAAAATTTAATGACATTACTTACCTCATTATTAGGAATGCATCTTAGAAATATTTGATCAGGACAACAATTAAATAAGTAACGGTCATCCCAATAAAATTTTTGCACGTCGCTCAAAAATTTTCTTTTGTCTCGGTTATCCAAATGAGCTGGCAAAAATCCTAAAGTAAAAAAATTAATATTTTTAGTAAACTAAGACATTGAATTAAGAGAAAGTAAAGATTTATCAGAAAAGTAATCATCGATTGATGTGATGTCGGGTTTCGAATCTGTTGTCACTTTTGATAAAAGATCCGCATCAACATTTTCGGTACCTTTTTCATCCTCGATTTCTTCGTGATTGGTCATGACATGAGGAAAAGAAAGTGCTGATGAGGAATTAGTCTTTTCTTTACAATGTTCAAATTCAACCCATTCCTTACCCTTAGAGATTGACTCATCATCTTTCTCACAAGGTTCAAGAATTGGTTTTGAATAACCTTACCACTATGAAGATTGATGACTGATTTGACTTGATCTATATGTAATAACCTTACCACTGTGTAGAGTAGTGACTGATTTGACTTGATCCATGTGTTGGCTTCTGGAACTACTTGCATTTGCATTGTATTGCCCCTTAGGATTTTGTTGTGGTTGAGATGGAAACTTACCTTTCTCTTGGAAACTGAGAGCAGATGTGAATTTTGCAAGAGTATCTTTAAAATCTGTTATGTTTTGAGCAAGTTGAGTGTTGATTGTCTCTTGCTTTTCAATGAATACATACAAAGTTTCTTTAAAATTTCTTATAGGAGATGGAGCATAAGGAAGTGCATATCCATGAGAATTTTAAAAATTATAGTGTGCTTGAAACTATGGTTGTGAAGTTTATGCATTGTTACCCTTCCAACTAAAATTTAGGTGATTTCTCCAACTAGGATTGTATGTTTGAGAGTATGGGTTATGATTGGGCCTTTGGAAACTGTTTAAAGCATGAGCTTATTCATGGAGAAATTCCTTAAAAGAAGGCAAGGTTGGACAATCATTGGTTGAATGTTTATTTATTTCACAGATTTGACACACAATGCCTTGAACAAATTTTAATTGACCACACATTTTTAATTCTAGTGCCTTGACTTTTCTAACTAAAGATGTAAACTTGTCTTAGAGGTCATGATCTTCCTTAAGGTTGGATTTTACTTGGAGTCTCATACATGTTTATAGTGTCTCAATTTTGAGCATTTCCAACTAGCAAGTCTAAGTACTTCATTGTTTCATTAAGGTCTTTATCTTTGAAGGTTCCATTGCACATCAATTCAACCATTTACCTATCTTTAAGTGCTAACCATTCATAAAAATATGAAACCAATCTCCATGTTTCAAAACCATGATGAAGGCAAGTATTAAGCAAGTCTCGATACCTATCCCAACATTGGTAAAATGTTTCTCCTGGTTTTTAAGTGAAAGTGATAATTTGTCTTTTAAAAGAGTTTGTTTTATGAGATGGGAAAAACTTCGTTAAAAATTATTGTTGCATTTCATCCCAAGCACGAATGGATCCTGGTCTCAAATTTTGTAGCCATGTTTTAGCTTTATCTTTTAATGAAAAAAGAAAAAGCTTTAATATGATGGTGTTCATGCTACAATTTAAATTATTATATATGTTG
>NW_011500596.1:8765-15176 GCF_000495115.2 Populus euphratica | reverse complement strand
TAGTAGTAGTAGTAGTAGTAGTAGTAGTAGTAGTAGTAGTAGTAGTAGTAGTAGTAGTAGTAGTAGTAGTAGTAGTAGTAGTAGTAGTAGTAGTAGTAGTAGTAGTAGTAGTAGTAGTAGTAGTAATAATAATAATAATAATAAAGAAAGAGAAGAAGAAGAAGATGATGAGAACTTGGAGATGGAAAATTAATGTAAGGATTAAACAATAATAATAACAAATGTCAAGGTTAGAGGTTCCACTAATGGTATGTCAAACAAGTATAGTATAAACTCTTATTATTGAATTGGAAACCACACACAAAGGAGGTTCCAATCAGATTATATATTGTTAACATGATTACATTAGTCATCTTATTCGATTAATGCTAATACTTGTAAATCTCGTCAAGCATTCATGATTATAACTTATGTTAACAACAAATCAAGTTCCTTTCATAGCTCAGGTGTCGGTTATACCATACATTATGGGCTATGAAAGTGCCAAGCATTTGTTGTACCAAGTGTTATACAACATAAATCAAGATTAGTCATTTAACAAGCAAAGTATTAAAGAGTGAACAAGATAACAAATATAAAACATGTTAGTATCAAACATTAAAGTCCATATTAAGTTTACATTATACTTATTCTTACACCATTAGTGTAACCTTTTCACCTTGACATAATTAACTTAGCTAGACATAATGAAAGAAAGAAAAATAAATAAACAAAATAAGAACATAAATAAGATAAAAGTTAACTAAGTAAAGGAAAGGAAATGAAAGGCATAAACTTAATATTAATGAAAACAAAGCATAAAAAATACAAAGAGAGAAAGGAAGAGCATGATCTTGATCTGGAAACCAAGATGTCTAAATGCATGGCAAATGCCTCCTTTTATAGGCCAAAATTGGGAACTATTGATTTGATGACTAATTGATGAGTGGATGGCCAACTCTTGACTTGGTGACAATCCTTATCTTTTCTTGTCTGCCTAAAACGTCAATGATAACATCAAAATTAGAACCACTTGAAAACATGAGAGTTGTAGGAAATTATCTCAGCTTTATAGGGTAAGAAATTGAGGTCATTTGGATTTTTAAAACTTCAGATATGGGCCAAACACTGAACAGTGCGTGGGCTGCAGGATAGATTCAAATTTCTATATTGTTGCTACAATTTGGACTTGAAAATGACCTTTCTAAATCTTGGGCTTTATATGAAAGTTATAGGCTTATGTCTTACCTTTCCATCGTATAAAGTAGACCTAAATCCGAGATCTACAGCTACAGATATGATCCAATTACCAAACAGTGTTCTGATTTGGATTGCACCAACATCTCTTTTTTAAGCTTGGCCATTTCTTTGTCCTTTCAATTTTAATTCTTAAATTCATCAATCAATCCTTTCATTTATGTGATAGGCCTGTATTTAAAATGAACATTTACCATAAATTAAAGGTATCTTATATTATTAGATAGGTTATTATAAAACATGTTTTAGTTAAGGAGTTATTGATACTTCAAGTGCAAAAAGATGACATAAAACCTTGATAAAAACGCACTTTTAATTATTAATCACTTGTCGATCCACTATAGCTTTCATTAGCACCTCAAAAATCATATCATCTCTCAATTCAACCAGCAAAACTTCTAATTCATAATATAGATATGGCATATACTTTCATAATATTGAAACATGAAATACCGAATGAATAACTAAGTTTGGTGGTAGTACTAATCTATAAGCAACTGCTCTAACTCTCTCTAGAATCTCATGTGGCCTGATGAATGGAAGACTTAACTTGCCTTTTTTTCCAAACTTGAATATTCCTTTGGTCGATGATACCTTAAAAAACACACAATCACCTACTAAAACTTCTAAGTCATGCCTTCTTCTATCTGCATAACTTGTTTTCCTACTCTAAGTGGTGTAAAGCTTCTCTTTGATCACCTATATCTTCTTTAAGGTAATTTGAATCAATTCTGATCCTATTAGCCTTTTCTCACAAACCTCAAACTAACAGATCAATGATATACACTTTTGACCATACAAAGCCTTATAAGGTACCATCTCGATGCTAGCATGATAATTATTATTGTAAGCAAATTCCACTAATTGTAAAAGCCTATTTCAAACAACTTTAAAATTTATAACATAAGTTCGAAGCATATCCTCTAAGGCCTGAATAGTCTTATTTGATTTACTATCAATTTGAGGTGAAAAGTTGTACTTAATTTAACTTTAATACACATAACTTCTTGGAATTTCATCCAAAATTATATTTTGAACTGCAAACCTTTATCTAAAACTATCGAGCTCAGAACCCTATGCAATCGTATAATCTAGCTAATGAACAAGTCTACTAACTTAGCATATCTATAAGTAATCTTAACTAACTGAAAATGAGTTGATTTCATCAACCTGACAATAATTACTCGTACTAAATTATAACCCTTCTAATTCTTATGCAATCCTATAACAAGGTCCATTGTGATCATTTTCCATTTTCATTCTATAATAAAAAATGGTTGTAACAATAGAAGATATTTCTAGTGTTCACCCTTTACCTTCTAACATGTGAAATGTCTAGAAACAAAATCTGTTGTATTAGTCTTTATCATATTCCACCAATAACACATCGTAAAATCCTTGTAAATCTTAGTGGAACTTAGATGCATGATGTAAACTATTTAATGTGCCTCTGTCACCAATTCTCTCCTCAGATTATCCATATCAAGCATACAAAGCCTATTTTCATATTTCAGTACATAATCTTTACCAAGCACAAAACCTGTAACTTTTCCCTACACTACCTCATCTTTGATCCTGAGTAGCAAAATCATCTCTCTTCTAAGCTATTTTTATTTTGTCAATCAAGTCCTACCTAACCTAAAAATGAACAACCATTGCTCCAGCTTCATTGATGTCAAATATAATTCCTTCATCCACTAACCCATGCAGCTCCCTAATAAGAGGTCTTTGTACCTCATGAATACGAGTTAAGCTCCTAGATGATTTTTTGCTCAAAGCATCGATAATTATATTTACTCTATCTAAGTTGTACTGTATGGTACAATTATAGCTCTTTAGTAGTTCCATCCATCTTATTTACCTCAAATTTGGATCCTTTTACTGAAAGATGTACTTTAGACTCTTGTAATATATGAACATTTCACAAGTTTTGCCACACAAGTAGTGCCTCCAAATCTTCAATGTAAAGATTACAATCATCATCTCTAAATCATACACAAGGTAGTTCTATTCATGCTTTTTTAGCCATTATAAAATATAGGCAATAACCATTCATGTTGCATTAGAACACATCCTAAACCTACTCTTGAGGCATCATAGCACACCATGTAACCACTAGAACCAAATGGTATTGCTAGAATAGGCATTGTGATTAATCTTTGTTTTAAATCCAAGAATTTTTTTTCATAAGCTTTAGACCATTAAAACTTAACATTTTTTATGTTACCTTAGTTAGTGGTGTGGAAATCCGAGAAAAGCTCTCTACAAGCCTTTGATAATAATTGATTAAACTTAAGAAACTTTTAATACCTGCTATCGAAGTGGGTCTAAAATTTTGAAGGATTGAATTCTAATCCATTCCTTGACATTAAATGCCTATGAAATGCAACACTTTCCAACCAGAATTCGATCTGTGAGAACTTGTCATACAACTAATGATTTTATAGAGTTTGAAGTATCATCTTCAAGTGTTGCTTATATTCCTTTCTATACCTTAAATACATCAAATATCATTGATAAATATTATCACAAATCAATTAATAAATGTTTCAAACACATGTTCATTAAGTCCATAAAACTCACTAGTGCATTCGTTAACCCAAAGGATATCATTAAGAACTCAAAATAACCATACCGAATTTTTAAAGCGGTCTTTAGAATTGTAAACCCTTGATTTTTAATGCAAAATATATATACATGATTTAAAAATGATAAAATGGCCCCTAGGGTTTACAGGACTGGTTGATATGTTTTATGTAAGGGTTAAGCAAAAACATTTGATTTTTTTTTTTGTAAAATCACCTACTGACCAGTTTTGTACTATCAAGCATAACATCCAATCTAATCGTTGTACTAGGCTAAAATTTTATGAGGAATCTCTTCACATATATTTTTATATATAGTTAAAATTTTAGAGTGATTAGAGTTTGGTAAGGTCTTTTAACAAAAATATCAACAAGTAGACTAAAGAATAACATGAAATTCATTAATTGTAGTTTTGTAAATAAGCTTGATGAGCTGGAAAATTCCAGCAACTCTCTTCTTCTTTAAATCATGGCTAGATAGAAAATTAAATGACAAGAAAATAAGAGAAAAGATACCTCAAAGAGAGAAAGATATAAAAGGCAAGAACGAACCCTAAAATTATGCTAGGAAAAGGTTTTTGACTAAACATCAATAAGAAATAAGAAAGCAAAGAAGGAACAAGGGAACTTAGGAGATAAAGTGAAGTTCTAGAGAGAGAAAGTTTATGTACAAGTAGTTGTGTTGTGGCTCACCTCTTCCCTTAGGTTTACAACCAAGAATGACTTAAATGCCTTTTATGGGTTGGGGATAGGCTTCTCATCTAGTTTTCTTTAAACCATGGCTGGATAAAAAATAAAATGACAAGAAAATGAGAGAAAAGAGACCTCAAAGAGAGAAAAACATAAAAGGCAAGAAGGAACCCTAAAATTATGCTAGGAAAAGGTTTTTGGCTATACATCAATAAGAAACAAGAAAGCAAAGAAGGAACAAGGGGACTTAGGAGATAAAAAGAAGTTTTAGAGAGAGAAAGTTTATGTACAAGTAGTTGTGTTGTGGTTCACATCTTCTCTTAGTTTTACATCCAAGAATGACTTAAATGTCTTTTATGGGTTGAGGATAGGCTTCTCATCTAGTTTTCTTTAAACCATGGCTGGATAAAAAATAAAATGACAAGAAAATGAGAGAAAAGAGACCTCAAAGAGAGAAAAACATAAAAGGCAAGAAGGAACCCTAAAATTATGCTAGGAAAAGGTTTTTGGCTATACATTAATAAGAAACACGAGAGCAAAGAATGAATAAGAGGACTTAGGAGATAAAGTGAAGTTCTAGAGAGAGAAAGTGTATGTACAAGTAGTTGTGTTGTGGCTCATAACTTCCTTTAGTTTTATATCCAAGAATAACTTAAACATACTTTATGCGTCGGAGATAGGTTTCTTATTTAGTTTTTTTAAAAACTGACAAATAGGGTCTTTTTTAGTCAAATTTTAAAGACCATGTCAAGTATATTCTTTATAAAAATGGAGTCATAAGTCATGAAATGCACAATGCATATCGCTACTAAGATATGTCTGAAAAGTCAATAAAAGATTATCTAAAGACTCTTTATATTTTGAAATAAATCCTAACTTTTGACATTTTTCACAAGCTTTGCAAAACACATGTGTGTCTTTGAACATTGTTGGCTAGTAAAATTCACTTAGTAAGATATTTGCAATTGTTTTTTCTAATGAGAAATGACTCTCACATGCCTTAGAATGATAAAATTTAATGACATTACTTTCCTCATTATCAAAAATGCATTTTTAAAATATTTGATCAGAACAATATTTGAATAAATAAGGGTCATCCCAATAAAAGTTCTTCATATTGTTCAAAAACTTTCCTTTATCTTTGTACTCCAATGAGTTGGTAAATATCCCAAAGCAAAAAAATTGACAAAATTAGCAAACCAAGGCATTGATCTAAGAGAAAATAAGGATTCGTTAGGAAAATAATCATCAATTGGTGTGATGTCGAATGTCAAACCTATTGTCACTCTTGACAAAAGATCCGTATTAACATTTTTGGTGTCTTTCTTATAAGTGATTTTTTTTTTAAGAATAAATCATTTGTAAATTTTTAGATTCATCAATCTCAATTTTACTCAAAGTAGATTCAAGTTGATCATAAACTAATTCTTCAATAAAATCTACTTTTTGTAAATCATTATCATTTCCAGGTTGCTTGCAAATGTTGAAAATATTCATCTCCAATGTCATGTTTTCAAATGATAACTTCATTTGTCCATTCCTATAATTAATCAATGTATTAGAAGTTGCAAGAAATGGATGTCCTAAAATAACAGGAAATTAATTACATGCTTTAACAGGTTGTGTCTCTAAGACAATAAAATCCACATGATAAATGAATTTATCAACTTGTACTAACACATCTTTAACTATTCCTCTAGGCACTTTTACAAATCTATCAACAAGTAAGAAAGTTATAAAAGTTGGTTTTAACTCATTTAGATTGAGACTTTAAAAAATCGAATATAGAAGTAAATTCACACTAGCTCTAAAATCAAGTAAAGCTCTTTAATTAGTACTTAAAAGTGCATTTTTATCATGGTTTTATATCATCATTTTGCACTTGAAGTATCAATAACTC
>NW_011500596.1:452-3664 GCF_000495115.2 Populus euphratica | reverse complement strand
CATCATCTTCTTCTTCTTCTCCTTCTTTATTACTACTACTACTACTACTACTACTACTACTACTACTACTACTACTACTACTACTACTACTACTACTACTACTACTACTACTACTACTACTACTACTACTACTACTACTACTACTACTAGTACTATTAGTATTACTATTATTATTATTATTATTATTATTATTGTTGTTGTTGTTGTTGTTGTTGTTGTTGTTGTTGTTGTTAATATTGTTATTGTTTATAATTTGTACAATTAACCTCCTTGTGGTTCGACCTCGGTCTTGCCGGGTTATTTATTACTTCGATACTCCTACACTTAGGAGAAGACATCAATCTTTTAGTCGTGTCACTCTTTCAGTTTTATATTCTTTAATAATGCAAGAAATTATATGACAACCAGGATCTTTACATTTCAATACATTATTATTCTGAAGAATGACACTTGTTCAGCTAAAAAGACTTTCCTTTTCACATTCAGTTTTCTCTTTATAGTGCATATATCTTTCAAAAATTTACAATATTCAAATTCAACCTCTTCCTTATCCTCAAAGATTAACTGATTATCTTTCTCACAAGGTTCAAGAATGGGTTTTTCAATAACCTTACCACTATGAAAAGTAATTATTGATTTGACTTGATATGTGTGTTGGCTTCTAGAACTACTTACAGTTACCTTGTATTGCTTCTTGAGATTTTATTGTGGTTGAGATGGAAACTTACATTTCTTTTAAAAACTAAGAGCAGGTATGAGTTTTGCAAGATCATCTTTTAGATTTGCCATGGTTTGATCATTTTGAGTGTTGATAATTTCCAACTTTTCATTTTAAGTGTTGATTGCTTCCTACCATGATTTCTTCTAGGTGGTGAAGCATGAGTTGTATATCCATGAGAATTTTAGAAATTATAGTGTGATTGAAACAGTGGTAGTGAAGCTTGTGCATTATTATTATCACTCTTCCAAGTAAAATTTGGGTGATTTCTCTAACCAGAGTTGTATGTTTATAAGTATAGGTTATGATTGGGCTTTTAGAAATTGTTAAAGCATGAGCTTGTTCATATAAGAATTCTTTGAAAGAATGCAAAGTTGGATAGTCATTAGTTGTGTATTCATTGGTTTCACAAATTTGACATATAATGTTTTGAACAAATTTTAATTGACCACTCCTTTTTAATTATAGTACCTCGACTTTTCTACCTAAAGATGTAAACTTAGCTTGGAGGTCATGATCTTCTCTAAGGTTGTACATTTCTCCACTAGATGTATGAGGTTAAGTTTTATTTAGTGCCTCATAAGTATCTACAATGTCTTAATTTTAAGCATTTTTAGCTAGCAAGTCTAGGTACTCCATTACTTTATTAGGGTCTTTATTTTTAAAAGTTTCATTGCACATTAATTCAACCATTTGCATATCTCTAGATGTTAACCCTTCATAAAAATGTGAAACTAATCTCCATGTTTCAAAACCATGATTAGGGCAAGTATTAAGCAAGTCTTGATACATATCCCAACATTCATAAAATGTTTCTCTTAGTTTTTAAGTGAAAGTGATGATTTGTCTTTTGAAAGAGTTTGTTTTGTGAGATGGAAAAAATTTCTTTAAAAATATTGTTGCATTTTATCTTAATCACAAATGGATCTTGGTCTCTAATTTTATAACCATGTTTGAGCTTTATCTTTTAATGAAAAAGAAAAAAACTTTAATCTTATGGTGTTTATGCTATAATTTAAGTCATTATAAGTGTTACTAACCTTCTCAAATTCCCTTAAATGCAAATATAAATTTTTTAAATCTAAAACATGAAAAAAAGGTAAAAGTTGAATAAAACCTGACTTGAAATTAAAATGAGATGCATCAGAAGAGAAAACAATGCATGAAGGAGCACCTGTTCTTATGGGACTCACATGGCTCTAAGTGTTCTAATACCGTTATTCTCATTATGAAGTGACTGTTTATCTTCTTCGACCATATTTTCTAAAAATGATGAGGATACCCTACAAAGTCTACCACTTAATGTACGTGACCAAACTCTCATGCATATGTAAGAAAACAATAAAAGGAAGAAAAGAAAAAAAAAGAAATAAAACAAAATAAACAAAAGTTAGATAAATGAAAAGTAAAAAGAGAAAATAAAATAAATATTATAATTTATACAAGAATTTACCTCCCTAGCAACGACACCAAAAACTTGACATAACCAAAAGATTGATGTCTTCTTCTAAATACAGGAGTATCAAAATAATAAATAATCTAACAAGACCAGAGTTGAATCACCTAGAGATTAATTATGTAAACTACAAATAAAGAAATAGATAATAATAGAAAATGAGTTGAAGAAAGCTTTGAGATGTGATATTGATGTAAGGATTAAACAAGGATAAAATAATTGTCAAGGTTAGAGAATCCACTAATGGTATTTCTAACAAGTATAGTATCAACTATTTTTATTACTTAACAAAAGAGGTTCCAATCGAATTATAAATTGTTAACATGATTACGTTAGTTATCTTATTCGAATAATGTTAATACTTGTAAATGTTGTCAAGTATTCATGATTATAACTTATAATAATAATAAATCAAGTTTCTTTCATAGCAATGTGTCAGTTATACCATAAGGTTGAGCAATGAAAGTGTCAAGTATTTGTTGTACCATGAGTTATTCAACATAAATCTAGATTAACCATTTAACAAGAAAAGTATTAAAAGTAAACTAGATAAGAAATACAAAACACATTAGTATCAAACATTAAAGTCCATATTGAGTTTATACTATATTTATTGATTAGTACTTAAAAGTGCATTTTTATCAAGGTTTTATATCATCATTTTGCGCTTGAAGTATCAATAACTCCTTAACTAAAACATGTTTTACACTAACATATCTAATAATATAAGATACATTTAATTTATGGTAAATGTTCATTTTAAATGTAGGTCTATCACATAAATAAAAGGATTGATTGATGAGTTTAAGAACTGAAAATTGAAAGGGCAAAGAGATGGTCAAACTTAGAAAACAGATGTTGGTGCAGTCCAAACTAGAACACTATTCAGTAATTGAGTCATATCTGAAGCTGTAGGTCTTAGATTTAGGTCTACTTTATATGGATGGAAAGGTAAGACACCGGCCTACAAGTTTTATATGGAGTGCAAGATTTAAAAAGGTTATTTTTAAGTCCAAATTATAGCAACAACAAAGAAGT
>NW_011500596.1:0-151 GCF_000495115.2 Populus euphratica | reverse complement strand
TTTTATAATCTGTTTGAACCCTCCTCTATATGTGGTTTCCGTTTGAGTAATAAGAGTTTATACTATACTTGTTTGATATACCATTATTGAATCCTTTAACTTTTACATTTATTATTATCATTGTTTAATCCTTACATTAATCTTCCATCTC
>NW_011507091.1:0-1508 GCF_000495115.2 Populus euphratica | reverse complement strand
AAAATATTGTAGGAATATTTTATTAATAGAAAATACCCCATATTAAAAACCTTTTTCAAATAAATTTTATTAACTAATAAGAAAATCACACTTCTGTTATTTTTTTCTTATATGCACTACTAGAAAAATAATAAATACAACTAGAGATACTATCTATATCAAAATTTACCTAAAGAGTTGCATAAGATAAATTATTATAATGGAGTTGAGGATTTTACTAATTATATACTATCTAAACAAAAAAATATTACAGTATTAAATATCTATGTAAAAGATGTAAAAATAAAAATTTTATTGATCCAGATGCTGTAATGATGTCTCTTTTATAAAAAGGTTTTATTGAGAAATATTTATGTTAGTTTGTATACGAAGAACCATATATTCCTTATAAGACCATAGTAGAAAAGATGATTGGGTTAACTTCTATCTTTAGCAACGTCCATTGAGTTATAGATGACAATAGTGATCTTTTTAGAAATATAGTTTTGAATGCAATGAGAATGAATTAGAGTTATGTAAGTGAATGTCCAATCATAGATGAAGAATCAAATGCAAACATAGCTAGTTTTTCTTTTATTTTTTAAAAAACTTTGACAAACCGTTATAAGATGTGTATATAAATCACAATAAATGATGTCTCTTTTATAAAAAGGTTTTATTGAGAAATATTTATGTTAGTTTGTATACGAAGAACCATATATTCCTTATAAAACCATAGTAGAAAAGATGGTTAGGTTAACTTCTATCTTTAGCAACGTCCATTGAGTTATAGATGACAATAGTGATCTTTTTAGAAATATAGTTTTGAATGTAACGAGAATGAATTAGAGTTATGTAAGTGAATGTCCAATCATAGATGAAGAATCAAATGCAAACATAGCTAGTTTTTCTTTTATTTTTTAAAAAACTTTGACAAACCGTTATAAGATATGTATATAAATCACAATAAATTATTGATCATTTCACATGTGTTCACCATCAAATCATATCATGAGTTAAGTAATGTTGGTTACGATAGAATGATTGAATTAACAAAAAGCATTTTACCTAAAAAAAATAGGCAGAAAGAGAACTTTTATGCTGTTAAATCTATTATGAAACCCTTCGGCCTAAAATACTAAAAAGTCAACATGTGTCCAAACTTCTGCATATTATACTACCTTGAAAATGCAGAGTTCAACATGCATGTTGTAACAAAAAAATTAATTTGAAAAAATTCCTCCCATCTTTCTTCTCTTTAGTCGAAACAATCATGACCTTATAATCCATCATTTTTCTAAAACTTTTGAACATATTACATGTCTAATTTATAATTACCTTGTCTCTTTTTTCCCTTATATAAAAAGAGAAAAAATAAAAGGTAATTATAAATACCCAGGGGACTTAAATATGATAGACATGTATGTATATATATATAAAGAGAAAAAAACAAGGTAATTATAAATATGCAAGGCACTTAAATATGATAGACATGTAAATTTTTTTTTTTAAAAAAAAAAATTTAAATG
>NW_011507088.1:0-1510 GCF_000495115.2 Populus euphratica | reverse complement strand
TTTTAATAAATAAAAAAAATATTATTTTAATATATTTTAAAATAAAAAATATTTGAGAAAGAAATTGCAATAATATTTTTAAACAAATCCTTCCATACATATCCATAATAATAGTATCTTTATCTTATAGATTTTGGATTTGGGTTTTGTATAAATAATAGTTGTTCATTGACTAGTGAGAAATTAAAAGAAGCTAAATTCTCTTTGAAAACAGTGTTGTTCTACATTTAAAAACATTATTTATTCGACTGCGTAGTAGTGTTTTTGCTCTTTCCCTTTAAAAGACTTAACACTATTTAAATCTTTTCATATGATTGATCTATTATTATTAAATTGATTCATTATTATTATATTGATTAGAAATAAATAAAAAATTTATTTTAACACTGAAATAATTAAAATACACTTAGAAGTAAAAATTTAAACAAGAAGCATTTTTGTATTTGTGTAATGATTTTTTTTTATTATAATATCAACTAAGAAGCAATTTAGTATTTATATAAATATAAAAAAAATAAAAATATTAAATGCTCTATGAAATAAATAAAATCAGTAAAGAGGCTTTTGAATTTTTCACAATATTGTTTGCATCATTGTTAAGTCAACTAAGGGGCAATTTAGTTTTTAACTAAAAAACAAGGGTTACACCTTCCAACATTCCATACTCTCTTTGCATTATATCATCTTTCTTGTGGAGCACATGTTAGTGTTGATAATTTAATTTGTTGTTAATAAATTTATGAAAATTATAATTTGACTTTCTTCATTGTTGGTATTTTAACTTCAATCTTTAATTTTTAAATTTTTAATTTTTATTGTTAATTTTTTTATAAAAATTTTATTTATTTTCAATTTCATATTTCAATCTTAATTTATAAATATAATTTTTTTCAATTTGGTCATTTTTATTTTTTTTCCATGGCTATTTTGTAAAAGTTCTATTTGTTTTTAATTTCATCTTTCAACTCAAATTAATGATAAGATTTTCAATTTGGTTTTTATTATTTTGATTTCTATTTTTTTCTTGATCCTTTAGAAAAATTTGTTATTCTTTTCAATTTCACCTTTCAATTATTAATTTGTTTTTATTTTTTATATCAAACTTGATTCTTATTTTTTTGAATTTTTCTTGGTCCTTTTGCAAAATTGATTTTTCTTTTCATTTTTATCTTTCAATTAAATATAAAATTTATTTGGTATTTGGATTTTAATCCTCATTCTTTTAATTTCTATTTTTTAATTTTTTTATATAATTAAATTTTTTTATTTTATCTTTTAATATTTGATTAATTAGAAATTGGATTTCATGGTTTTTTTTCAAATGAGGTGCTTCGGGTATGGTAACTTGGGTCATGAGTTTGAAAAGTTAATATGTGTTTTTTTATAAAAAAAATCTTTGTAATTCTCTTTATTTTTTTATCCAGTTATTCTAATCTTATAATTTAAATCGCGAGTTTAAAGAATACCACAGGTTGGCTCGATCATGCTAATTCGAGTTTACTAGGAGTAA
>NW_011507087.1:0-1510 GCF_000495115.2 Populus euphratica | reverse complement strand
TTAAAATAAATTTCATATTCTAAGAATTATAAGTTGTTACAAACTATTTTACATTTACTAGTTATGTTGTAGTAATTTATTTATAATTTAAATAATTGATCTGATTTTGAGGAAATATTTGCATTAAATTTAGAAACAAAGAATGCTCATTACAGCGACTACAGCAGGGGTCGCAGTGAAATGCGGACAACACTATTTCTTTAACAATGCCTCGAAACTTTAGTTTTTTTTTTTAAAAAAAAATATTCATTTTTTTGTGTTACTATTTACTTCTCGTTTATACATTCGTGTACACAGAGTGTCTCTAAAAATTATAATGAAAAATCCTATGAGAAACAATTTAAAGTGACAAATAAAAAAAAATTAAAGCAAAAGGGATCAAAATAAACCAACAAAGCCCCACCGTTAAAATTGCGTAGAAAACTCTAGTTTGATCTTTGAGATTTCAATTTAAATTTAGTTAGTTTATATAATTTTTTAATTTATATTTTCATCATAAATTTTATTTTTATTATTATATTTTAAAAGTGAAAGTTGTTAAAAAATAATAAAAAAATCCTTCAATAATATTCTTAAAAGGCTAATTGTAGTATTAATAGTTTCGTCTTTAAAAATAAAATTCCATGAAAATAGTTTGAAATTTTCATCTTGTCATAAAATAATAGATCAAAACTCAATTTTTTTTTATTTTGTATATTTTTTTGGTCTTTATACTTGTTTTTTAACTATGTTTTAAGGTTAAAATGAGTTTACTTAAGTTATTATAAATTATTATAATTTGTTTTATATGTTTTTAAATGAAGATAAGTTGAAATATGTATTTTCAATCCTAAAAAACAAAACAAGGTGGCTAAAATTGGAATTTGATGATGCCTCATCATGGCAAACAAAGTGTTATCTATTTAAATAAATAAAAAATAAAAATAAAAAGGTAAAGGATGAGGGCTTGATATTGCAGGCCTGACATGCATGTGTTTGTTTTTTAGTGCATGTTTAATGCTTAATCTCTTTTAGTATTATTTTTTATTTTTTTAATTAATTTTAAATAAAATTCATTATAAGTAAAATATTGAATTATATTAACTAATTTTATCATTGTTGTCGTGTGAGATTATAATTTTTTATAATAATATTAATAATTATTTTTTTAATTATTTGATATGAACCTGATATAAAATATGATATGTTGATGAATATCAAATGAAAGAAGTATTTATATTTTTGTTAATGTTTTACATAATTTTTTCATATTAATTGTTATTATATTTCTTTTTAATTATGATTTTTTTAATTAAAACATGCCTTTACAGTCAAGATATTTTTATATATATATATATATAAAAAAAGCAATAATTCTCGTAAAAAAACATGTGTTTTGTCAAGATGAAAAAGAAATAAATGAACAAGAGAGTTTCAATTGAAGACACATATTTTTTCGTGTTAATGAAAATAATTGAAATTTTTATAAATATTTATTTCAATGACTTTTAGTTTTTTATTTAAAAAATAC
>NW_011507086.1:0-1511 GCF_000495115.2 Populus euphratica | reverse complement strand
AAGGATGTACATTTCAGTGATACCAAACAGCTCCTAATAGGCTAAAAAAATATCAAATAACCGCCCAAGCATGAAAAACTAGGTCAATTCATCACAATTACATATTAAGATCTTGGAACAAAATATATACAAGTAGTTTATATTATTTATGCTTTAGTTCAGTCTGTCCCCACAAAATATCTTAATCAGGTTTAGAGGGCCATGTAAAAAAATAAAATCCAGGAAGGGTCAAAATTTAAAATTTACTAATTTTAGAGCTAAAATTTAAAATTATTCTACAGGGAAAAAAAAAATATCTTGCAGGACCACAGACACCCCTGCCTCCGCTCCTTACTCCGTCAATAATGCTAAGTACAAAGCAACTGGGAAAATTTTATTTGGCCCGGTTTGTTCCCGATATATTATAATTAAACTCTTAGGAGTTTACCGGATTTAATCGACTTCGGAAATAAAGCAAACTTAAATTGATTATTCAATATTTTTCTTGCATTCTTGATTTTTTAATTTGTTTAAATTGATTTGATGCGGCTAAACTTGGGAGGCGAAATTAATTTAAAAAAATGGCCGACTGTTTCTTATTATCGAGGTAGTCTTGAATATACAATGATTCACTTGGCTGGGCCGCACCTGTAACGATCACGTAGACGGTTCCTAGGAGTGTGGTAAAAATTAATTTTTAAAGAATTATTTTATTTGAAAATATATTAAAATATTATTTTATTATTTTTAATTATTTTTAATACCAACATGTTAAAATAAATTAAAAATAAAAAATAAATTTTAAATAAATATTAAACTCGCAAAAAGGAGTAAAATAATCGGCACAAAGAGTCGGCTGCGTCGCTTAGCAGGCTCATCCTCAGCGTGACATAATTTTTATATTGATTTTTTTTATTCAAGATTAATCGAGGTTCGTGATGAGCTGAGTGCATCAGGTTCAGGTATATCCTCAAAAGGATACAGCATCGGATGCCTTTATTACTTTATTTAGCATGATGACACAAGCTAGAATACAAGGGAAAAAAGATTAAGGTCGTGGCGCTGCTGACCAATTGAAAATTGTCTCCATCAAAATAATATTTTGGTTGATAAGTAGAGAGGTGCGTCTCAGCACGCACATTTGAAAGTGAAAGATGCCAGACTAATTACTAGTGGTATGTGATAATACATAATTTTTATTTTTAAAACGGCTTTTCGCCATATCTAAGTCCTTTTTGTCTAGTCTTTTTTTGTTTTATATTTTAAAAATATTTTTAAAAAAATTAAATTTTATTTTATGTTTTACTTTAAATTAATATTTTTTTAATACTTTCAAATTATTTTAATACTGATACCAAAAATATTTTTTAAAAAAATAAAAAAATATTATTTTAATATATTTTTAAATAAAAAATAATTAAAAAAAGGCCCAAACCCCATCCCAAATTTAGCGTTGACCCAGTTGTTTAATATGCCAATTAGATCACCATTCATCTAGCCAGCTATAAAAAGCTCGATTTTTATCTCGAGTT
>NW_011507384.1:0-1304 GCF_000495115.2 Populus euphratica | reverse complement strand
AAAAAAAGTTGATAAAATTTATAGTTATATCATTTCTCCATAAAAACATCATTTTCTTTTGGTATATGAATATGCATAATAAAAATAATAATTAAATTATCCTGTAAAGTAATTTAATCTAAAAAACCACCATATTTTCCTATCTTCTTTTTTTATCCTTTTCTATTTCTAAAATTAAAAAAGAAATCAAAAATAAATTGGAGTAAAAAACTTTAGCTATAAATAAATTTTAAAACATAATATTACAAGAAACTCTAAATGCGGTGGGAAAAACATTAGATGTAAAAACATTATACATGCTATTGCATGTCATTGTGGACTCAACATGGTACCTTTTTTGTTTTTGTTCATCAAACTATTTTTTTCTCAACTATATTTTTTTAGGGCTAAATTAAAGTCTAGTTTTTTAAAATTTATTGAGCAAGGACGAGATTGAAAGAAAGGGGTCAAAGTGAAAAAGGTAGAATAAATATGTGAGTTTTGGAAATAGATGAAAAAAATCATTTTGGTCCGCCTACTTTTTACATTTCAAACTTGGTCCTTTAATATTTTTAATTTTAATTTTGATCCAAAACTTAATCATTCATTTTTTCTTAGTAATAATTCATTTTTTCTTAGTTCCTCGTCTGATAAAAGAAAGAGAAAGTGGCTAAATTTTAGTAGAATAGAAAAAAAAAACTTGATTACCACCAATTACAGCCATAAAAAAAGTTAATTTTGATGTCAAAATGTTTCATTTTATAAGAGTAGTTTAACTTAGGTGTTATTGTCTTTCACCTTGTTTGAGATAGTGAATTTGAGCTTAAAAAGTCTTTTGGTTTATGGGTTTTGGATTTTTGAGTGGCATTTTTGTTTGTTTTAGGCCATTGATGGGTTTATTAAGGTGTTTATGGTATTTTCTAGGCGTTTTAAGTTAGAACATAGATTATAAATTAATTTTTTAGATAAAAATATCCAAGTCTTAAGTTTTCGACGACCCTAGGATTTCTAAAAACTAGGTCAACAAATGATACGTTAGCTATATTATTTTTTTTCCTTTGAATTAAAGAGAGGATGACGTGTTGTTGCTTTTTAATATAAACAAGGTGTTAAAGAGGAAAAATTATTATAAAAAAAATGAGAGATATAACACGCGGGTCATGATTTTTTTAATGGATCTAGTGGTGGTGAAATCAGACCTTTTTATGGGTTTGGCATGATAGGCCTCCATAGGTGGTTTGTTTGAAAAAAAAAATAGTTTGATATAAAAAAGTCTTATACACTTCATTGAGAAATAATTAAATAAAAGATAATTAAATAATTAG
>NW_011507190.1:0-1440 GCF_000495115.2 Populus euphratica | reverse complement strand
AAGGATGGCCTGAGTAAGGAGTCTTTAGATAATCTTCTATTGACTCTTGAGACGCATCCTAGTGGAGATGTGCATCGTATAATTCATGATTTATGGCCCCACTTTCATAAAGAACATGATCGACTTAGTTTTGGGAATCTGACTAAAAAAGACCTTGTTCGCCAGTTTTTAAGAAAACTAGATGGGAAGCCGATCCCCGACCCATAGAGGGCGTTTAAACCGTTCTTGGACATAAAACCAAGGGAATATTTGAGCCACAATCACAACTACCTATACATACATATGCTTTTTCAAAAGTAAATAAATAAATAAAGAGAGAGAGAGTGTGTGAGACTCCAGCTGGCCTGCATATAGGTGGTATGATTGTCTTTCTAATTTCTCATCTGTAAAATCCTCTCTTCCTTCCTTTCATTTCTACTCAACCTATACATTCATCAAAAATAGAAGTGTGTAGAAATGGTAAGTTCCTTAGGTCATCATATAAGAAATATTTGTGTTTTTGGTGGATCTAGTCTTGGGAAAGCAAGTCATCAAATAAGAAATATTTGTGTTTTCGGTGGATCTAGTCCTGGGAAAGAAAAGGAGTTTTTAGAATCAGCAAATCATCTTGGTCAGGTGCTAGCTGAGAGAAAGATTCATTTAGTGTATGGGGGAGGCAGTCTAGGGTTAATGGGAGGTGTGTCAATAGCTGTATTTTTAGGAGGTAGTCAAGTTTTGGGGGTCGTCCTCGAAGCTTTAGCACAAAGGGACATCATTGGAAAAATAATTAGAGAGGAACTTCAAGTCTCAATAATATCGGCTCGAATGAATGCAATGTTTAACCATGCCGATGCCTTCATTGCTTTACCAGGTGGTCTAGGCACATTGAAAGAGATCTTTCATATTTCCTCTTGGGCCCAACTGCATGTTCACCATAAACCTATAGGTTTGTTAAATGTTAATGGTTATTATGATAAGTTGTTGTCTTTTCTTGATCATGTTGTGGAATAGAAATTTCTAACATCTTCTGCACGACAAATCATAATCTCTGCTACTACTGCTGAACAATTGATTGACCAACTACAATCTTTCATTCCTGTGATTGATCCTTCCATGAGTCGCATAAATTGGTCATCTAAGGAAAGCCGTAAAAAGCTTAGATTAGATTTGAGCCTTCATTTGTGAATCTTTGTTTCTTTTGGTTTTATTATTGTGTTTTGTTGTTTCTTATATTTGTTTTAGTGTGTTTCAGGTTTGTCAGTGTTCGTTATTTCAGGTGATATCTTCTACACTCTATCTTTCTACCTTTAAACATTGAGGATAATGTCTCGTTTTAGTTGGGGGGAGAGGGTAGTAGCTAAAAAAAAAACTATATTTTCTGTTTCATAAAGCATGTGCAAAATTGTTGTTACTATGATGGCAGAGTAAGGATAACTTTTTATGACTCTTGAGATGCATCTT
>NW_011507083.1:1276-1513 GCF_000495115.2 Populus euphratica | reverse complement strand
TGCTTTATTAGAGAACATAAAATTGAAAGAGCTTCACTTGATCTCGGAGTTAGTGTGAGTTTACTTCCATATTCAGTTTTTCAAAGGCTCAATCTAAGTGAGTTAAAACCAACTTCTGTAACTCTCTAACTTGCTGATAGATCTGTAAAAGTTCCTAGAGGAATAGTTGAAGATGTGTTAGTACAAGTCAATAAATTCATTTATCCTGTGGATTTTATTGTCTTGGACACACAACCT
>NW_011507083.1:702-1166 GCF_000495115.2 Populus euphratica | reverse complement strand
TGATGAAGCTATCATTTGGAAACATGACATTGGAGATGAATATTTTCAACATTTGCAAGCACCTTGGAAATGATAATGAATTACAAAAAGTAGATTATCTTAAGGAATTAGTTTATGATCAACTTGAATCTACTTTAAATAAAAATGAGTTGGATGGATCTGAAGATTTGCTAATGATTTATTCTCAGGAAGAAATCATGGATGAAAAATGCATCGAAAATATTGATGCGGATCTTCTATCAAAAGTGACAACAGATTCGACATCTGACATCACACCAATCAATGATGACTTTGCTGACGAATCCTTACTCTCTCTTAGTTCAATGCCTTGGTATGATAAAAATATCAATTTTCTTCCTTCAAGAGATTTGCTAGCTGATTGGAGTACCCAAGATAAAGAAAAGTTTTTTAACGAAGTGAAGAATTTTTATTGGGATGACCCTAACTTATTCAAATATTGTCCT
>NW_011507083.1:0-475 GCF_000495115.2 Populus euphratica | reverse complement strand
TTTTGTTTTATAATTCTTAACTTCATTTATTCCCTACAGTCTGCCTCAGAATGCAATTACAAAACTTTACCGTGCTAGATGTGCAAGATTGAGGTTGTTAATGAATCATGAAATTCCTGAACATATTCACTGGTTGATTGAAGCAAAGGTCCGATTATCAGGTGAGTCCTCTAATTCCTTCATTTTACACACGCCTAGAACAGGTAAAAGCACTTTTACAAAGAAATGTCGTGCAAAATGATTGAAAGTTTGTCATCGATGTGTCAGATGGACTTGTAATGTATAATGTCGTTCTTTAGGAATGGTATTTATAAACCGTGAAGATAAAATACAATTCATTAAGGATGGTCTAAGTAATGAGTCTTTAGATAATCTTCTATTAACTCTTGAGATGCATCCTAATGGAGATGTGCATCGTGCAATTCATAATTTATGGCCTCATTTTCATAAAGAACATGATCGACTTAGTCTTGGG
>NW_011507155.1:0-1463 GCF_000495115.2 Populus euphratica | reverse complement strand
CCTATTAGCAAGCTCTACTTGTCCACTTGTTTAAGGGTGATAAGGGGTGGCAACTTTGTGTGTGATTCCATATTTCTTCATTAAAGACTCAAATGGCTTGTTGCAGAAATGTGTTCCACCATCACTTATTATGGCTCGAGGGACTCCAAATCGACTCAAAATATTTTCTTTCAAAAACTTTATCACTGTTTTGTGATCATTGTTTCGACTTGGAATTGCCTCTATCCATTTTGAAATATAATCTACTGCGACTAATATGTATAAGAAACTAAATGATGGAGGGAATGGGCCCATGAAATCTATACCCCAACAGTCAAAGATCTCAATGACAATAATAGGGTTTAAAGGCATCATGTGACGTTTTGAAATAGATCCCAACTTTTGACAATTTTCACAAGACTTGCAGAATGCATGTGAGTCTTTGAACATGGTGGTCCCACCTTCTGACAATTTTCACAGTTTTTGCGGAATGCATCTGACTCCTTGAATATGATGGGCCAGTAAAATTCACTTTGTAAGATTTCTACAATCCTCTTTCTTGATGAGAAATGGCCCCCACATGCCTTAGAGTAACAAAATTTAATGAAATTACTTACCTCATTGTCGAGAATGCATCTTTGAAATATTTGATCAGGATAATAATTGAATAAGTAAGGGTCATCCCAATAAAAATTTTGCTTGTTGCTCAAAAATTTTATTTTGTCTTCAATACTCCAATGAGTTGGCAAAAATCCTGAAGCAAGAAAATTGATATTTTTAGCAAACCAAGGCATTGAATTAAGAGAAAGTAGAGATTCATCAGGAAAGTAATCATCGATTGGTGTGATGTCGGGTGTCGAATCTGTTGTCACTTTTGATAAAAGATTCGCATCAACCTTTTCGATGCCTTTTTCATCCTCGATTTCTTCCTGATTGGTCATGGCATGAGAAAATGGAAGTGCTGGCGGAGAATCAGTCGTTTCTTTGCAATTTTCAGATTCAACCCCTTCCTTTCCCTTAGAAATTGACTCATCATCTTTCTCATAAGATTCAAGAGAGGGTTTTTCAATAACCTTACCACTGCGTAGAGTAGTGACTGATTTGACTTGATCCATGTGTTGGCTTCTGGAACTACTTGCATTTGCATTGTATTGCCCCTTAGGATTTTGTTGTGGTTGAGATGGAAACTTACCTTTCTCTTGGAAACTGAGAGCATATGTGAATTTTACAAGAGTATCTTTAAAATCTGTTATGCTTTGAGTAAGTTGAGTGTTGATTGTCTCTTGCTTTTCAATGAATGCATACAAAGTTTCCTCAAAATTTCTTGTAGGAGGTGGAGCATAAGGAGGTGCATATCCATGATAATTTTAGAAATTATGGTGTGCTTGAAATTGTGGTGGTGAAGTTTGTGCATTGTCACTCTTCCAATTAAAATTTGGGTGATTTCTCCAACTAAGATTGTATGTTTCGGAGTATGGGTTGTG
>NW_011507081.1:0-1518 GCF_000495115.2 Populus euphratica | reverse complement strand
ATTAAAAATATCATATTTTTCTGTAAAGTTATATTCAAGAGTCTTGAATTTGACTACAACATCTGATTTAAAAGTAATATTTATAATATTAATAATAACATTAAACATGTATGACTCAAGTTTAAGTGGTTTTGGTTGCAATACTAGACATAATAGCATTGGATATAAGTCTGACTACAAGGTCGTGTCATAAAAGTATGATAATTAAATAGATTAATTAAAAAAACCAACAAAAAAAAATTAATGAGAAAAAAGAAAAAAAAATCAGAATCAATTGAGTTAACTCGTCAAATCAAGTTAACCTATTAAACCTGTGATTCGTGTCATAAAAATGTGATAACTAAATATAAAAGATTTAATATTAATGAACTAAATTTAAAAAAAAAAGATTAATTAAAAGGGAAAAAGCAAAGAGAAAAATACCTATAAGAAGGAAAAAAACTAATAAAAAAAGAAAAAAATCTGAATTATTTGGGTTAAACCATCAAACCTGGGATCCATTTCATGAAAGCTTGATAATTAAACAAAAAAACTTTAACATTAAGAAACTATAGGCAAAAAAAATAAACTAAAGGCATAAGATTTTTCACTGTGGATTGTACCGTGCTATTCACAGTAAAAAACTTAAAAAAAAGAAGAAAAAAACAAAGGCATACGCCATGGGTTAATTTTTTTTCTTGCATAAAAAATAAAAAAAAAACGCTAAAATCTAAAAGTGTTAGATCTTTCTGCAAAGATATACTCAAAAGCCTTGGATCTAACTACAACGCTTGACCCAAGAATACTATTTATAATATTAATAATAACATTAAACTTACATGACTCAATTTTAAGTGAATCTAACTGCAATACCAGACCTTGAAGTATTAGATGTAGGTTTGACTATAAGTTCGTGTCATAAAAGTATGGTAATTAAATATATTAATTAAAAAAAAGAAAAAACACCAATAGGAAGAAAAAACTAATGAAAAAATAATAATATGAATTAACTGGGTTAACTCCTCAAATCTGGGATTCGTGTCATGAAAGTTTGATAACTAAATAGAATAAAATAATTAATGGGTTTATCCAAAATTAACTGGATTAACCCGTCAAACCAAGTTAACCCGTCAAGTCTGGGATACGTGTCATGAAAGTCTAATAATTAAATATAAAGAAATTTAATATTAACAAACTAAACTAAATAAAAAAATTAATTAAAAAAAATTCAAGTTAACTCGTCAAATTAGACTAACCCAGGATAAAAAAATTCATTAAAAGAAAAACTATAAAAAAATTAAAAAACAAGCAATTTAACTTTTCATTTAATTTTTAGTATATATTATAATATAATATAATATATTAAAGATGGAAATGTGATTATAATATAATATAATAATTATAATAATGTAATATATTAAAAATGAAAAAATGAAGGACGTGAGAAAGCCACGGTAGTTTTTCCATGTCTTTTAATATATTGTTAATAAAAGTTGACTATAAACCGTATAAAGACTTGGTTTGTTATACGTAAATTAA
>NW_011507310.1:0-1354 GCF_000495115.2 Populus euphratica | reverse complement strand
AAGATAAAGGAAAGTGATCTTTTCTAGTCATTGAATTGAGTTTCCTATAGTCAATGCACATGCGCCAACCAGTAATAGTCCTCGTTGGAATTAACTCATTTTTCTCATTTGTTATCACAGTAACTCCAGACTTTTTAGGTACAACTTGGGTAGGACTTACCCATTTGCTATCAGAAATAGGATAAATGATTCCATTATCTAGAAGTTTAATGACTTCATTCCTCACTACTTCTTTCATATTAGGATTAAGCCTTCGTTGCATTTCTCTAGAGGGTTTAGCATTTTCCTCCAAATAAATCTTGTGTGTGCAAATCAATGGACTAATTCCTTTTATGTCAGCTATGGTCCATCCTAATGCATTTTTGTGCATTTTCAGAGTTTATAATAACTTACCTTCTTGATGAACATTAAGTTTGGAAGAAATTATTACCGGAAAAGTTTCATTTTCTCCCAAAAATGAGTATTTGAGATTACATGGCAATGGCTTCAAATCAGGTTTTGGTGGTTGAACAGTTGAAGGTATTGACCTAATTGATCGTGGTGGCAATTCCTCAATTTTTGGTCTCCAAATATTTGCCTTTGATTCTTCTTGAAAACAAACCATTTGCAAATCTTCAGATTCATTAAACTCAGTTTCACTGGAAGAATTTTCAAATTGATCTCAATTTCATTGGAAGAATTTTCAAATTGATCGTAAATTATTTTTTCAATAAAATCTACTTCCTGTAAATCATTATCATCTCCAAGTTGCTTGCAAATGTTAAAAACATTCATTTTTAATGTCATGTTTCCAAAAGATAACTTCATCACTCCATTCCTACAATTAATCAATGCATTAGAAGTTGCAAGAAATGGACGTCCTAAAATAACA
Source organism: Populus euphratica (assembly GCF_000495115.2). Classification (NCBI taxonomy): domain Eukaryota; kingdom Viridiplantae; phylum Streptophyta; class Magnoliopsida; order Malpighiales; family Salicaceae; genus Populus; species Populus euphratica. The sequence goes on along the minus strand of NW_011507310.1, from coordinate 483 downwards.
AGAATTGAAGTAGGTTTTAACTCACCTAGATTGAGACTTTGAAAAACTGAATATGGAAGTAAATTCATACTAGCTCCAAGATCAAGTAAAGCTCTGTCAATTTTATGTTCTCCAATAAAGCAAGAAATTGTAGGACAACCAGGGTCTTTATATTTCAAAGCATTATTGTTCTGAAGAATGGCACTTACTTGTTCGGCTAAGAAGGCTTTCTTTTTCACATTCAATTTTCTCTTTACAGTGCATAGATCTTTCAAAAATTTAGCATAAGATGGTACCTGTTTAATAGCATCTAGCAAAGGTATATTAATCCTTACCTGTTTGAAAGTTTCAAAGATTTCAGAATTGTGATTGACTTTTCTTTGTTTGGTCATGGCATGAGGAAATGGAAGTGCTGGTGGGGAATCAGTCTCTTCTTTGTAATGATCAGGTTCAACCATTTCCTTACCCTTGGAGACTAACTCACCTTCTTTCTCACAAGGTTTA
>NW_011500609.1:114019-118087 GCF_000495115.2 Populus euphratica | reverse complement strand
ATGTCTTACCTTTCCATCCATATAAAATAGACCTAAATCTGAGATCTACAGCTCCAGATATGACCCAATTACCGAATAGTGTTTTGGTTTGGATTGCACCGATATCTTTTTTCTAAGTTTGGCCATCTCTTTGTCCTTTCAATTTCAATTCTTAAATTCATCAATCAATCCTTTAATTTATATGATAGGCTTGCATTTAAAATGAACATTTACCATAAATTAAAGGTATCTTATATTATTAGATATATTATTATAAAACATGTTTTAGTTAAGGAGTTATTGATAATTCAAGTGCAAAATAATGACATAAAACCTTGATAAAAAATACACTTTTAAGTACTAATCACACCCCCCAACCAGCTTATTACTAGGCTCTAGTAATCAAAGCATTAAAATAGAAAAACAATTTGCAAATTCCACAATGCAAGGTATTCATCATTCAACTTCCATTAATCTATCCAGATAAACAAACTCTTATTAAATTTATATATTTGCTCAATACCTCTTAACAAGATATTAGTAAACCTTTCTTTTATGCTCAATATATCAACACATAATTATAGGGCTTTTCTTGGAAGAAAACAAAATTTTTATTCTAATGTTTAAGGTTAACTTCCTTGGGTTAGGATTATTTTTTTTTCTTTTTTTTTTAAATATATATACATATAACTTAAAACACCATGCATCTTTAACCCATGTAATGAGCTTTCGGCTAATGACTCCCAAACCAGTTGGTCTTGGGGCATTAGGTGCTGAGACACCCCCACGAGCTTAGTAACTTGGGTCGCAGATACTAATACGTAGATAGTACAATGTTTAATTCCCTTAAGCTTTTCTCCTCAACCCATTTAACAAGCGTTGGGCCAATAGCTCCCAAGTTAGTTAACTTTAGGGTATTAGGTGTTAAAACACCCCTTCAGGCTTAATTGCTTAGGTTAGGGAGTCTACAAAAACAAACTTATCTACATTTTTATTATCATCATTTCATTTTATTTATTTTTATTATTTTTTTGCTCTTTTTTTTGTTTTTTTTAAATTATATATCATCCCTTTTCCTTAGTTGTTACCTTTAACAAAAGAATATAAATTCTTTTTTTTTTCTTTTTTTTTTCATGTTTTTTTTTTTTTTTAATTATATACAATCCCTTTCCCTTAGTTGTTACCTTTAACAAAAGAACATAAATAATATAATAATCCAATATGTAACCCACAATCATATGTTAAAGTGTGTGTGTGTAAATTAAGGTTTAAAAATACATGTTAAATGAGTATATGAGCAGAATTCAGTGGTAACAATGCGAGAGTTTGTAAACCTGAATATTTCAAGAAGTATTATGATAGACCTTATTAAGAATGATTACTAAGATGCATCTCAAGAGTCATAAAAATATCTCCTTTACTTTGCCATTATAGTAACAACAATTTTGCCCGTGCTTTATGAAATAGAAAACACAGATAGTTTTTTTTTTTTTAGCTACTACCCTCTCCCCCCAACCAAAATGAGACATTGTCCTCAATATTCTAAGGTAGAAAGATAGAGTATAGAAGATATCACCTGAAATAACGAACACTGACAAACCTGAAACACACTGAAAAAAATATAAGAAACAACAAAACACAATAATAAACCAAAAAGACAAAAAAATAATTACAAATAAAGATTCAAATATAATCTAAGCTTTTTAGGGCTTTCCTTAGATGACCAATTTATGCGACTCATGGAAGGATCAATCACCGGAATGAAAGATTGTAGTTGGTCAATCAATTGTTTAATAGTAGCAACAAAGATTATGATTTGTCGTGCAGAAGATGTTAGAAATTTCTATTCCACAGCATGATCAAGAAAAGACAACAACTTATCATAATGACCATTAACATTTAACAATGGGTTTATGGTGAATGTACAGTTGGGCCCAAGAGAAAATATGAAAGATCTCTTCCAATGTGCCTAGACCACCTGGTAAAGCAATGAAGGCATCAACATGATTAAACATTGCATTCATTCGAGCTGACATTGTGGAGACTTGAAGTTTCTCTCCAATTGTTTTTTCAATGATGTCCCCTTGTGCTAAAGCTTCGGGGAAGACCCCCAAAACTTGACTACCTCCTAAAAATGTAGCTATTGACACACCTCCCATTAACCCAAGACTCCCTCCCTCATACATTAAATGAATCTTTCTCTCAGCTAGCACCTGAACAAGATGATTTGCTGATCCATCGAAAACACAAATATTTCTTATGTGATGACCTGATGAACTTGCCATTTCTACACACTTCTATATTTGTTGAATTTATGGGTTAAGTAGAAATGAAAGGAAGGAAGAGAGGATTTTATATATGAGAAATTAAAAAGGCAATCATACCACCTATATGGAGGCCAGCTGGAGTCTCACACACACTCTCTCTCTCTTTTTATTTATTTATTTTTGAAAAAAGCATGTGTATGTACAGGTAGTTGTGATTGTGGCTCACATCTTCCCTTGGTTTTACGTCCAAGAACGGCTTAAACGCCCTCTATGGGTCGGGGATAGGCTTCCCATCCAGTTTTCTTAAAAACTGGCAAACAGGGTCTTTTTTACCCTTTATGGGTCGGGGATAGGCTTCCCATCCAGTTTTCTTAAAAACAGCAAAGAGGGTCTTTTTTTAGTCAGATTCCCAAGACTAAGTTGAGCATCTTCTTTATGAAATAATGGCCATAAATCATGAATTGCAGGATGCACATCTCCACTATGATGCGTCTCAAGAGTTAATAGAAGATTATCTAAAGATTCCTTACTCAGGCCATCTTTAATGAATTGTATTTTATCTTCACGGTTTATAGATACCATTCCTAAAGAACGACATTGTGTATTACAAGTCCATCTAGCACATCGATGACAGACTTCTAGTCGTTTTGCACGACGTTTCTTTGCAAAAGTGCTTTTACCTGTTCCAGGCATGTGTGAAATGAACTAAAGAACGACATTATGCATTACAAGTCCATTTGGCACATTGATGACAGACTTTCAGTCATTTTGCACGACGTTTCTTTGCAAAAGTGCTTTTAAGAACGACATTGTGTATTACAAGTCCATCTAGCACATCGATGACAGACATCCAGTCGTTTTGCACGACGCTTCTTTGCAAAAGTGCTTTTACCTGTTCACATGTGTGAAATGAAGGAATTAGAGGACTCACCTGATAATTGGACCTTTGCTTTAATCAAACAGCAAATATCTTCAGGAATTCCATAATTCATTAACAACCTCAATCTTGCACATCTAGCACGGTAAATTTTGTAATCGTATTTTGAGGCAGAGCAGGTAAATACTTTTTTCAATTTTTCAAGATTAGTGTTCATTTTCAAATGAGAATTGAAGAGAGATTTATAGAATTGCACAAATATATACACAAATATCAGTTATTATAGGAAATTGAAAGAACCGACTTAAGTCACAGAGTACCGTTGTCCGCCATTTGACCGGGGTGAGAGAAACTAACAAAAATCACTCAAAAAGAAACACAAAAACAATGTATGAAAAACAAAATAATCAACCTTCATCTATAAGATCATTCAAACCAGTTGATTCATTTTCACTAGGAAAATTATCAAAGTAAGCTTTCAAACGATGTCCATTTTCCTTAAAAACATTATCATTCATTGAATTCTCAATATCACAGGCCCCATAAGGATTGCTCCATCTTGATCTTAGCTCTTTAGGGAATAAATGGAGTTGAGAATTATACGACAAAACTTTTTGACCAGTATCAACTTTTTGACAATTTTCACAAGTTTTGCAGAATGCGTGCATGTCCTTGAACATGCTGGGCCATAAAATCCATGTTGAAAGATTTTTGTTGCTATCTTTTTTGACGAGAAATAACTTCTATATGCTTCAGAATGACAAAATTTAATGACACTACTTACCTCATTGTCGGGAATCAATCTTTGAAATATTTAATCAGGACAATATTTGAATAAGTTAGGTGACACGACTAAAAGATTGATGTCTTCTCCCAAGTGCAGGAGTGTCGAAGTAATAAATAACCCGGCAAGACCGGGGTCGAACCACAAGGAGGTTAATTGTA
>NW_011500609.1:113637-113964 GCF_000495115.2 Populus euphratica | reverse complement strand
AAGGAGGTTAATTGTATAAATTATAAATAACAATAATACAACAATAATAACAATAACATAAACAACAACAATAATAATAATAAAGAAAAAGAAGAAGAAGAAGAAGAAGATGATGAGAACTTTAAGATGTAATATTAATGTAAGGATTAAACAATGATAATAACAAATGTCAAGGTTAGAGGTTCCACTAATGGTATATCAAACAAGTATAGTATAAACTCTTATTATTCAATTGGAAACCACACATAAAGGAGGTTCCATCAGATTATAGATTGTTAACATGATTACATTAGTCATCTTATTCAATTAATACTAATACTTGTAAAT
>NW_011500609.1:113261-113334 GCF_000495115.2 Populus euphratica | reverse complement strand
AACTTAGGTGTCGGTCATACCATACAGTATGAACTATGAAAGTGCCAAGCATTTGTTGTACCAAGTGTTATAC
>NW_011500609.1:112646-113057 GCF_000495115.2 Populus euphratica | reverse complement strand
CTTTTCACCTTGACATGATAAGCTTAGTTAGACATAATGAAAGAAAGAAAAATAAATAAACAAAATAAGAACATAAATAACATAAGAGTTAACTAAGTAAAGGAAATGAAATGAAAGGCATAAACATTACAAAAAATACAAAGAGAAAGCAAGAGCATGATCTTGATCTGGAAACCAAGATGCCTAAATGCATGGCAAATGCCTCCTTTTATAGGCCAAAATTAAGAACTATTGATTTGATGACTAATTGATGAGTGGGTGACCAACTCTTGACTTGGTGACAATCCTTATCTTCTCTTGTCTGCCCAAAACATCATTCATAACATCAAAATTGGAACCAATTAAAAACATGAAAGTTGTAGGTAATTGTCTCAGATGTCTTGTGTAAACAATTCAGCTCATTTGGACTTC
>NW_011500609.1:110637-112576 GCF_000495115.2 Populus euphratica | reverse complement strand
TAGAACTCCAGTTATGGGCCAAACACTGAACAGTGCTCAGGCTGGAAGACAGATTCAGACTTCTTTGTTGTTGCTCCAATTTGGACTTGAAAATAGCCTTTTGAAATCTTGGGCTCCATATGAAAGTTGTAGGCCTATGTCTTACCTTTCTATCCATATAAAGTGGACCTAAATATGAGATCTACAACTCTAGATATGATCCAATTACTGAACAGTGTTCCGATTTGGACTACACCGACATCTCTTTCCGGAGTTTAGCCATCTTTTTGTCCTTTCAATTTCAGTTCTTAAATTCATCAATCAATCCTTTCATTTATGTGATAGGCCTGCATTTAAAAATAAATATTTACCACAAATTAAAGGTATCTTATATTATTAAGTAAATTCACACTAGCACCAAGATCAAGTAAGGCTCTTTTAATTTTATGTTCTCCAATAAAGCAAGAAATTATAGTTAGATATGTTAGTATAAAACATGTTTTAGTTAAGGAGTTATTGATACTTCAAGTGCAAAATGATGATATAAAACCTTGATAAAAATGCACTTTTAAATACAAATCATTATGGTCATCACAATAAAAGTTCTTCACTTCGTTCAAAAACTTTTCTTTGTCTTGGGTACTCCAATCAGTTGGCAAATCTCCTAAAGCAAGAAAATTGATATTTTTATCATATCAAGGCATTGAACTAATAGAAAGTAAGGATTTGTCAATAAAGTAATCATCGATTGGTGTTATGTCAATATCGAATTTATTGTCACTTTTGACAAAAGATCTGCATCAACATTTTCGGTGTGTTTTTTATCTATGATTTCTTCCTCAGAATAAATCATTTATAAATCTTCAAATTCATCAACTCATTTTTACTTAAAGTAGATTCAAGTTGATCATAAACTAATTTGTCAATATGATCTACTTCTTGTAAATCATTATCATCTCTAGGTTGCTTGCAAATGTTGAAAATATTCATCTCCAATGTCATGTTTCCAAATGATAGCTTCATCAGTCCATTCTTATAATTAATCAATGCATTAGAAGTAGCAAGAAATGGATATCCTAAAATAACAGGAAATGAATTACATGCTTCAACAAGTTCTGTGTCCAAGATAACAAAATCCACAGGATAAATGAATTTATCGACTTGTACTAACACATCTTCGACTATTCCTTTAGGCACTTTTATAGATCTATTCAAGTAAAAGAGTTACAGAAGTTGGATTTAACTCACCTAGATTGAGACTTTGAAAAACTGAATATGGAAGTAAATTCACACTGGCTCCAAGATCAAGTAAGGCTCTTTCAATTTTATGTTCTCTAATAAAGCAAGAAATTGTAGGACAACCAGGGTCTTTATATTTCAAAGCATTATTGTTCTAAAGAATGAGACTTGTTCGGCTAAAAAGGCTTTCTTTTTCACATTCAGTTTCCTCTTCACAGTGCACAAATTTTTCAAAAATTTAGCATAAGAACGAACCTGTTTAAGAGCATCTAACAAAGGTATGTTGATCCTTACCTGTTTGAAAGTTTCAAAGATTTCAGAGTTGTAATTGACTTTCCTTTGTTTGGTCATGGCTTGAGGAAATGGAAGTGCTGGCGGTGAATCAGTCGTTTCATTTCAAAAATTTCAGAGTTGTGATTGACTTTTCTTTGTTTGGTCATGATATGAGAAAATGGAATCGCTGGTACGGAATCAGTCTTTTCTTTGCAAATTTCAGATTCAACCCCTTCCTTACCCTCATAGATTGACTTATCATCTTTCTCACAAGGTTCAAGAGTGTAATTTTCAATAACCTTACCACTGCGAAGTGTAGTGACTGATTTGACTTAATCCATTTGTTGGCTTTCAGAACTCTTTGCATTTGCATTGTATTGCCCCTTGGGATTTTGTTGTGGTTGAGATGGAAACTTACCTTTCTCTTGGAAACTGAGAGAAGATGTCA
>NW_011500609.1:99802-110579 GCF_000495115.2 Populus euphratica | reverse complement strand
TGAGAGTAGATGTTAATTTTGGAAGAGTATCTTTAAAATCTATTATGCTTTGAGCAAGTTGAGTGTTGATTATCTCTTGCTTTTCAATGAATGCATACAAAGTTTCCTCAAAATTTCTTCTAGAAGGTGGAGCATAAGGAGGTGTGCTTGACCGCTTTTTATGATCGGCTTGTTTTAACTCGCAAGTGCACGAGTGTGCGATGTAGCAATTAACTCGGTAAGATCGAGGTCATATCCACAGAGAGCTAGATCTGGAAATTAAGCTAGGTAACAAAACAAAAACTCAAGAGAAAGTAAATTAACAATAACTTGGTTGAAAATAATTGAAAGTAACAAAAAAAACTCAAGAGAAATTAAATTAACAATAACTTGGTTGAAAATAATTGATGGATTTGTTTTCAAAGATGAAAAAGTGTAAATAGATTTTAAATGACAAGAAAAAGTAAGTTTTGGTCCAAATCAATTTTAATGGTGATGTATTGGTGATTTCTTCAACATATATAAGATAACTCAACCTAATATCAACGATGGTGATATTAGATTGGAAGATATTACAATGAAGTTTAGAAAGATGAAGATTGATTATTGCTTAAGAATGAACAAGTACTTTCATATTAAGTAAGACATTGAATCAAGCAATCTCTATACCAAAACTAAAGTTTGTGCATAAAAATTCAAGATTATAACATTACCTAAATGATTTCTAAAATTTCTTTACAATAATAAATCATTCATGAAGAAAATAAGAAGATAAACATTAAGATTCATTCATATCCTAAAGAACTCACCTCAATCACCATTATCCTTGATTTGGTGGCAATTATAAATCATTCATGAAGAAAATGAGAAGATAAATGACACGACTAAAAGGTTGATGTCTTCTCCCAAGTGCAGGAGTGTCGAAGAAAATAAGAAGATAAACATTAAGATTCATTCATATCCTAAAGAACTCACCTCAATCACCATTATCCTTGATTTGGATCCAAGAAAGAGTTTAGCCAACCATGATTATATATAAGAACACTTCAATAAACATGAAAGAACTTGAATCCAACTGAAATAATAAGTTTTACAAACTAAAGAACCGAAATCTATAAAGAAGAACACAATACAATTTCAGAAAAAATTCGGACACAAATCTGACTCTAACTTTGGACAGCAATTCGACCCTCCTAGAAGCTTTTTTTCGAGAAGTCTATTAGAGACATATTTATAGGCAATTCTATCACCTTTCCAGATCATTAAAGAACAGCTCATTTGGACACCTGAGTCAAAAGCTATGGGCAAAACACCGAAAGGTGTTCTGAAAAATCAAATCAAGACAACTTTACAACTACTTTGGTGCACGTTTTTCTTCCTCATTTATGAGGTGTCTCCTTCTTCTTTTTGACCCAAAATAATGTTAAAATATCCCCTCCAACTTTCCATCCATGTGCTTGCCTTCTTGGATCAATGGATTACCCAAAATAAATCAATTGTTATTTGTTGTGTGGACATGTAAGATCATGGATTGTGTTTGGGTTGATTTGGGGTTGATTTAGGGCTGATTTGGGGCTGATTTTGGGCTGAATTTGAGCATCAAATAAGTATACAAATGTACTTATTATTTGGGCTAAGATTGACATTGAAACCTTGAGTGTTTAATGGTTAAAGTTTGCACACAACATAAGGCAAGTTTGGGCTTGAAATAAATCATATGATATTCTTTTCTAGAATTGGAATAGAATTGATTTTTGGGACAAATTTGGAGCACTTATTTGAACCAAGATTTGCTTCAATCTTCAACTAAATGTCTCTTCAATTCTTTGTTCTGAATTCCGATGTTGAATTTTCTGAATTAATTCATTTAAGCTCCAAAAACCTATCGAAACATTAAAACAAACTTCATTACTAAAAAACACATCAATTATTATAAAAACAACCAAATAAAAACAATAAATACATATGTAAAATAAGAGACTTAATGACACTTTTGATGCACAATCAAGCATCATGAATACTTGATAAAATTTATAAGTATGGTGTTATGTAAATACGATGATTAATATGATCATGTTGATAATTAATAAAGAGTTTATACCTTATCTCTAATACTATTAGTGTATCCTCTAACCTTGACATTTGTTTTTATCATTGTATAATCTTCACATTAATTTTACATCTCAAAGTCCTCTTTAACTCATCTTCATCGCCACCGCCATCATCATTGTTGTTGTTGTTGTTGTTTTTATTTATAATTTATACATGGAATAACCAAACTATCAATCTTGACTAGAACATCTTCTATCACACCAAGTGGGTAAACAAAACTACGATCTGCAAGTTGTATTACAATGCTAGTTTTATTCAAAGGTTCCAGACTAAGAGAATCATAAACATGTTTAGGCATAACACTAATGGATGCACCTAAATCACATAAAGCTCTTTTAAAACTAGCATTACCAATAACACATGGGATAGTAAACGCACCTGGGTCTTTTTGCTTTAAAGGCATATTCTTTTGAACAATAGCAGACACAACTTCACCCATACTTACCATTTCATGACCTTTCAATTTGAAAGCTCTCTTGGTAGTACACAACTCCTTCAAAAATTTAGCATAGTTGGGAATTTGCTTGATAGCATCAAGCAAAGGAATGTTGAGTTCTACTTTCTTGAAAATCTCTAAAATTTCTTTTTCTTTGTCCTCTTTCTTTGACCTAGAAGAACTCACAGGAAAGGGTGGAATTGCTTTAAAACTGGAATTCATTGAGTAAGGAGTTACCTTTGGAGTGTTGGTCGATGTTTTAGTTTGTAGAGAAGGATGATGTTCCTTTCTTGTACTCAATTCAGTTTCTATCTCTTCTTCTTCCTCCATCTCAATTTGTTTTGACCTTTTCTCTTCAATTTCTTTCCCACTTCTCAGCATGATTGCACTAACATTCTCTTTTGGATTCAATGCTTGGGAGGGCAATTTTCCATTCATTTGTGCCTCCAATTTCCCTCCACTTGAAGCTACTTGCCCCATTTGCTTCTCCAAGTTATGAATACTTGACCTTGTTTCCTATTGAAAAGACATGACATTTTGTTGCAAGGTAACAGTATTAGAAGCCAAAGTTTTCATCATCTCACGAAGATCATCATTGGATGACGACCCCGTAACATTGGAGTTTGTGAATGGAGGGGGTTGTCTTGCTTGATAATTCTGTTAGGGCTGAAATCCATGGGGATGGAACTGTCGGCCTTGATTGCCTTGTTGGGATGGGTTGCCATAGCGTAAGTTGGGATGATCTCTCCATCCAGGATTGTACATGTTGGGAAAGGGATCATATTTACGCTAGGACTGTCCGTTGAATGCTCCATCAATTGCATGAGCTTGTTCAATGTAATCTTCTTGCATTGTTGGGCACATATCCGAAGCATGTCTTTGTAAGGAGCATATGCTACAAACTTTCACCTATTGCACATTTCCACAAGCCAAAGAATGTACAAGAGAAGTAAGATCATTAACTTTATTTTCAAGGTTAGAAATACTTACCTCATTTACTCGTTTGTTGGAGAAGTCTCCACGAGTGCCAAATTGTTTTGAGTTAACTACCACGTTTGAGATCAATTGGCGTGCAGCCTCGGGTGTCTTATCCACCAATGCGCCTCCACTTGCAGCATCAATGATACTATGGTCAGTAGGCATCAATCCTTCATAGAAATATTGAATGAGCAACTGATCAGGTTTTTGATGATGAGGGCATTGAATGCATAGTTTCTCAAATCTTTCCCAATACTCGGAGAGTGTCTCTCCATGAGATTGTTGAATCCCACATATTTCTTTCCTTATGTTGACAAGTCGAGATGCTGGGAAATACTTCTCAAGGAAAATCTTCTTCATGGCATTCCAAGTTCCAATAGATCCTAGGAGAATAGAGAAAAGCCATACCTTTGCTGCCCCTTTTAAAGAGAAAGGGAAAGCTTTCAACTTAACTTGTTCTTTGATTAGTACTTAAAAGTGCATTTTTATCATGGTTTTATATCATCATTTTGCACTTGAAGTATCAATAACTCCTTAACTAAAGCATGTTTTATAATAATATATCTAATAATATAAGATACCTTTAATTTATGGTAAATGTTCATTTTAAATGCAGGCCTATCACATAAATGAAAGGATTGATTGATGACTTTAAGAAGTTAAATTGCAAGGGCAAAAAGATGACCAAAATTAGAAAAGAGATGTCGGTGCAATCCAAACCGGAACACTGTTTGGTAATTCGATCATATCTGGAGCTGTAGATCTCAGATTTAGGTCCACTTTATATGGATGGAAAGGTAAGAAATAGGCCAACAACTTTCATATGGAGACAAGATCTAAAAAGGTCATTTTCAAATCCAAATTGTAGCAAAAACAAAGAAGCCCGAATCTATCCTCCAACCCGAGCACTATTCAGTATTTTGGCCATATCTGGAGTTCTAGAAGTCGAAATGAGCTGAATTGTTTACACAAGAAATCTGAGACAATTGCCTACAACTTTCATTTTCAAGTGGCTCCAATTTTGAAGTTATCAATGATATTTTGGGCAGACTCCAGTTTTGACGTTATCAATGACGTTTTGGGCAGACAAGAGAAGATAAGGATTGTCACCAAGTCAAGAGTTGGCCACCCACTCATCAATTAGTCATCAAATCAATAGTTCCCAATTTTGGCCTATAAAAGGAGGCATTTGCCATGCATTTAGGCATCTTGGTTTCCAGATCAAGATCATGCTCTTCCTTTCTCTCTTTGTATTTTTTGTAATGTTTATGCTTTGCTTTCATTAATATCAAGTTTATGCCTTTCATTTCCTTTCCTTTACTTAGTTAACTTTTATCTTATTTATGTTCTTATTTTGTTTATCTATTTTTCTTTCTTTCATTATGTCTAGCTAAGTTAATTATGTCAAGGTGAAAAGGTTACACTAATGGTGTAAGAATAAGTATAATGTAAACTTAATATGGACTTTAATGTTTGATACTAACATGTTTTGTATTTGTTATCTTGTTCACTCTTTAACACTTTGCTTGTTAAATGACTAATCTTGATTTATGTTGTATAACACTTGGTACAACAAATGCTTGGCACTTTCATAGTTCATACTGTATGGTATAACCGACACCTCAGCTATGAAAGAAACTTGATTTGTTGTTAACATAAGTTATAATCATGAATGCTTGATGAGATTTACAAGCACTAGCATTAATGGAATAAGATGACTAACAAGTATTAGCATTAATTGAATAAGATGACTAATGTAATCATGTTAACAATCTATAATCTGATTGGAACCTCCTTTGTGTGTGGTTTCCAATTGAATAATAAGAGTTTATACTATACTTGTTTGACATACCATTAGTGAAACCTCTAACCTTGACATTTGTTATTATCATTGTTTAATCGTTACATTAATATTTCTTCTCAAAGTTCTCATCTTCTTCTTCTTCTTCTTCTACTTCTTTTTCTCTATTATTATTATTATTATTATTATTATTATTATTGTTATAGTTATTGTTATTATTATTGTTGTTGTTATTGTAATTGTTATTGTTGTTGTGTTATTGTTATTTATAATTTGTACAATTAACCTCCCTGTGGTTCGACCCCGTTTTGCCGGGTTATTTATTACTTCGACACTCCTGCACTTGGGAGAAGACATCAATCTTTTAGTCGTGTCATTCTTCATCAACTCCATTCGGTTTCATGCCAACACAAACCATATGGAACTCCTTGAGATGAGTATGAGGATCTTCTCCTGCAAGAGCATTAAATGTTGGTAACAAATGTATAAAACCAGATTTGAGCTCAAAGTTTACATTATTATCAATGTTTATGGATAGTGGCTGATTTTCCACGTTAAGAGCAGCAAGCTCCTTGAGTGTTTGTTGTCATGCAATAGCCATGGTGTTGAGGCGAGCTTCCTTGCGTAACCTGCGTAAAGTTTTTTCTATTTCGAGATCCAAATGCACTTGAATTTGATTAGTAGAATGGGTTACTAGCATAAATCATCAAGAAAACTCAAAATAAACCAATCACATAAGAGGTCGAAAACAATGCAAATTGTACGAAAATCCTACGCTAGAAAACTAAAACTGCCTTAAAACCTTAGAAAACAGTGGAATTTGGCGTCAATAGATGTGAGCCTCAATCACAACTTTAAATGTTCATTTTAAATGCAGGCCTATCACATAAATGAAAGGATTGATTGATGACTTTAAGAACTTAAATTGCAAGGATAAAGAGATGGCCAAACTTAGAAAAGAGATGTCAGTGCTATCCAAACCGGAACACTATTTGGTAATTGGGTCATATCTGGAGCTACAGATCTCAGATTTAGGTCCAATTTATATGGATGGAAAGGTAAGACATAGGCCTACAACTTTCATATGGAGCCCAAGATCTAAAAAGGCCATTATCAAGTCCAAATTGTAGCAACAACAAAGAAGCCCGAATCTGTCTTCCAGCCCGAGCACTGTTCGGTATTTTGGCCATATCTGGAGTTCTAGAAGTCCAAATGAGCTGAAATTTTTACACAAGAAAGCTGAGACAATTACCTACAACTTTCATGTTTACAACTGGCTCCAATTTTGACGTTATCAATGACGTTTTGGGCAGACAAGAGAAGATAAGGATTGTCACCAAGTCAAAAGTTGGTCACCCACTTATCAATTAGTCATCAAATCAATAGTTCCCAATTTTGGCCTATAAAAGGAGGCATTTGCCATGCATTTAGGCATCTTGGTTTCCAGATCAAGATCATGCTCTTCCTTTCTCTCTTTGTATTTTTTATGCTTTGTTTTCATTAATATTAAGTTTATGCCTTTCATTTCCTTTCCTTTACTTAGTTAACTTTTATGTTCTTATTTTGTTTATCTATTTTGCTTTCTTTCATTATGTCTAGCTAAGTTAATTATGTCAAGGTGAAAAGGTTACACTAATGGTGTAAGAATAAGTATAATGTAAACTTAATATGGACTTTAATGTTTGATACTAACATGTTTTATATTTGTTATCTTGTTCACTCTTTAATACTTTGCTTGTTCTTTTTGTATGAAATTTGGCATTTACAGACCTTTGAGTCAGGAATCCAACAAAATTGAGTTTGCATAAATTGGACTTCTATAGCTCCAGATATTGAATTTTGAATAGACAAAGGTCAACAGTGGCAGAATGCGAGATTTGACTTTGAAGGATGTGATTTCCATGATCTTTCTCTTTTTATTTTTCTTGCATTACATTTCCAGAAAGGTATGGATGTTAGCTTTTTAGTGCCACTAGAATCACTTCATTTTGATCTCTAGAATTCAGACTTTGCACAAAACATCGACTGAACGTCAAATCTGCCAATTATCTCCAATTTACTCCTTTTTGCATTTTTCATCCAAAAGTGCCTTTAAAACATAAAACAAAGAATATCAAGGCATTTTACATATAAAACATGGACAAAACATTAGGTAAATATGGGTAAAACTATCGAATAATATGGTTACATCAGTATCCAAGACAATAAAATCTATACGATAAATGAATTTATCAACTTATACTAACATATCTGCAACTATTCCTCTAAACACTTTTACAGATCTATCAACAAGTAAAAGAGTTGCAGAAGTTGGTTTTAACTCACCTAGATTGAGATTATCAAGCACTAAATATGGAAATAAATTCACACTAGCTCCAATATCAAATAAAGCTCTTTCAATTTTATATTCTCTAATAAAGTAAGAAATTGTAGTACAACCAGGGTCTTTATATTTCAAAGCATTATTATTTTGAAGAATAACACTTAATTGTTCAACTAAAAAGACTTTTTTTTTCACATTAAGTTTTCTCTTCATAGTGCACAGATCTTTCAAAAATTTAGCAGAAGAAGGTACTTGTTTAATAGCATCCAATAAAGGCATATTGATCCTTACATGTTTAAGAGTTTCAAAGATTTTAGAGTTGTGATTGACTTTCTTTGTTTGGTCATGGTATGTGGAAATAGAAGTGCTGGTGGGGAATCAATCTTTTCTTTACAATGTTCAGATTCAACCCCTTCTTTACCCTCAAAGATTAACTCATCATCTTTCTCAAAAGGTTCAAGAATGGGTTTTTCATTAACCTTACTATTACAAAGAATAATAATTGATTTGACTTAATCGATGTGTTGGCTTCCGGAACTACTTGTACTTGAATTGTATAGCCATTTGGGATTTTATTGTGGTTGAGATGGAAACTTACCTTTCTTTTGAAAACTAAAAGTAGAAGTGAATTTTGCAAGAACATATTTTAAATCTATCATGGTTTGAGCATTTTGAGTTGTTGCGATGTCGCGGTCGCACAAATTAATTAACCTAGCTTAAAACACACAAGATAGTATAGAGCAAGCAAGGGGTCGATTCCACGAGGAAGATTTAGTTTAGATTTTTATGCTATATGTTATGCAATTAGGGGGTTTTGATTTGTGATAATCTAAACTATGGAAGAAATTAAACTAGTGAACACAGTCAATTAAAACTGAATTTATCAAGAAAACAAACCTTGGTCACAAGCACACATCCACCTACAAAAACCAGAACTGATCCTTGAAACAAAAATCCAGTTTATATTCTGAATTTCTATCTTTTCTTAACTTTAGTTAATTAACGGATCCTCTGTATAACTAGCTCTAACCAACAAATAATCACAGTGTCCGCACTAATGATTTAATCTAATGGCAGCCTTAAGATCTAGATAAATTCATTAATCTTAACAACCAAGTTGTCTGCTTGTGTTGCTTTGATCGAATGTTTTCCCTAAGTTTAATAACGTAGTTCCGCCACAATTATCAAGCTTAGTTGCTTCACAAGTTTATATACCCTAACTCCGGTTTTGATACCAAACTTAGCAATAGATTGTTCACAATAATAACTTAGAGTCCGCTCTAGCAATTATCAACAACAATCATAGAAAACATGCATAGGAAAACAATCATACTCATTCATAATACAAACTGAAAATAAATGAAGAATAAATCTCACAGTTCTTGAAATCTGAAAGTTTCTGCGTCCTTGCAACCAAGAAAAGAGCTTAGCCTTGCATATCTATTGAACAACTACTCCTAAAGATAAAAGAAAGCATTATTTCTAGTATGTAGAGAGGAGAGTTTGTGTTTCTTCACTTCTAGTTGCGGAGGAAGTTTGTGTTTCTTCACTTCTAGTTGCTGCCTCCTTTCTTTGATTCTACTGCACTCTCTCTTCTTCTTTCTTGGCTTTCTTAGTGTTTATTTATAGGCTTTAATGATAGCTCCTCTTGCTCCTTTGTCAACAATGGTAGTTGCCAAACTTGCCAAACTTTGACATTAGTAGCTACCACCAACAACCCACCATTATAGCCTTCTTTTTTGACAATGTCAAGAGGCTGCAAAAGTTGCACGAAGAGCCCTCTTTAACTCTCATAAGTTGGCCTTCTTTCTTTGACGATGGCAGCCATCTTCTTTGATAATATTCCAACTTGCAACTGGTTTGATGTTAGTGGCTACCTTTCTTGACCTTCTAGATTGATTTACTAGAGGGGCTAAATTGCTGAAATTACAACTTGGATGATAGTTTAGAAGCTTCAGAACGTAATTTGTACTTATTTCTTTATGAAACCTGTTTGCTAGTAGAATTCAATTATCATCTTTAAAAAATCATATCTCCCTCATTTGACATCTTTTTTGGCTAAAAGTTGGAGCATTTCTAGGCCTTTTAGTCAGAAATTCAACAAAATTGAGTTTGCATTAATTGGACTTCTAAAGCTCCAGATATTGAATTTTTAATGACTAAAGGTCAATATTGGCAGAATGCGAGATTTGACTTTGAAGGATGTGATTTCCATGTTCTTTGTCTTTTTATTTTTCTTGAATTAGATTTCTAGAAAGTTATGGATATTATATTTTTAGTGCCACTAGAATCACTTCATTTTGATCTTTATAACTCACGCTCTACATAAAATATCAACTGAACGTCAGATCTGCCAATTACCTCCAATTTACTCCTTTTTGCATCTTTCATCCAAAAATGCCTTAAAAATATAAAACAAATAATATAAAAGCATTTTATATATATAACATAGGCTAAAAACTAGTTAAATATGGGTGAAACTATCAAATAATATAGTTGCATCATGAGTAATGATTATTTCCTACTTTTCAATGAATGCATATAATGTTTCCTAATTTTTTTTTCTAGGAGATGGAGCATGAGAAGGTGCATATCCATGAGAATTTTGGAAATTATAGTGTGTTTGAAATGGTGGCTGTGAAGTTTATACATTATTGTTATCATTTTTTCAATTGAAATTTAGGTGATTTCCTCATCCACAGTTATATGTTTTCAAGTATGAGTTATGATTGGGCCTTTGAAAATTGTTTAAAGCATGAGCTTATTCATGGATGCATTCCTTGAAAGAAGGCAAAGTTGGACAATCATTAGTTGAGTGTTCATTGGTTTCACATATTTGACACACAATGTCTTGAACAAATTTTAAATGACCACCCTTTTTTTTATTATAGTGCTTTGACTTTTTTAGCTAAAGATGCAAACTTAGCTTGGAGGTTATGATCTTTCCTAAGGTTTCCATTCCTTCACTATATGTATGAGGTTGAGCTTTAATTGGTGCCTCATAAATGCTTATAGTGTCCTAATTTTAAGCATTTTCAGCTAGTGAATCTAGATAATTCATTGCTTTATTAGGGTCTTTATCTTCAAAAGTTCCATTGCACATCAATTCAACCATTTACATATCTTTAGGTGTTAACCCTTTATAAAA
>NW_011500609.1:93286-97661 GCF_000495115.2 Populus euphratica | reverse complement strand
AAATATAAATAAACAAGATAAGAATATAAATAAGATAAAAGTTAGCTAAGTAAAGAAAAAGAAATGAAAGGCATAAGCAAGATATTAATGAAAGTAAAACTTAAGCATTTTAATAAATAGAGAGCAAGAGCATGATCTTGATCTGAAAACCAAGGTACCCAAATACATGATAAATGCCTTCTTTTATAGCCTAAAATTAGAAACTATTGATTTGATGGCTAATTGATGAGTGGGTGGCCACATCTTGACTTGGTGATAATCTTTGTCTTCTTGTCTGAACAAAACATCATTGCTAACATCATAATTTAAATAGACTTAATTCATGAAAGTTCTAGAAAATTATCTCAACTTTACAACAAAAAAACAATGAGGTCATTTAGGCTTCTAAAACTCGAGATATGGGTTGGACACTATATAGTGTCTGAGCTGCAGGACAGATTCAGACTTCTTCATTGTTGCTAAGATTTGGACTTCCAAACAGCAGAATTGAGTCTTCCATTCCACATGAATATTTTAGTCCTATGTCTTAACTTTCCATCCATATAGAGCAGACCCAAATCCAAGTTCCACAGCTCCAGATATGACACAATGACTAAACAGTGTTCTAGTTTGGATTGAACCAACATCTCTTTTCTAAGCTTCACCCTCTCTTTGTCTTCTCAATTTCAATAGTTGAACTCATCAATCAATTCTTTGATTTATGTGATAGACTTGCATTCAAGCTGAACATTAACTATAAATTAAAGATATCTTATAGTACCATACTTGTTATTATAAAATATGTTTTAGTTAATGAGTTATTAATACTTCAAATGTAAAATGCTGATATAAAACCTTGATAAAAAGACACTTTTAAGTACTAATCACATCTCTCAACCAGCTTATTACTAGTCCTTAGTAATCAAAGCATTAAAATGGAAAAACAATTTGTAAGTTTCAAAAAACAAGTCTTCGTAATTCAACTTCCACTAATCTATCCAAGTAAACAAACTCTTATTAAATTTTTATATCTGCTTTATACTTCTTAAATATTATATTAATAAAACTTCTTTTTATGTGCTCAATATATAAAAATATACATGATGAGGCTTTTATAGGAAGAAAATAATATTATGTTCTAATATTTAAAGTTAACTTCCTTATGTTGGGATTATTATCTCTCTTTTTTTTTCTTTGTTTTAATATGTATACAAATAACACAATGCATCTTTAAACCATGTAACAAGCTTTTAGCGAATGACTCCTAGACCAATTGATCTTTGGGCATAACGTATTGAGACACTAACACGACCAAAAGATTAATGTCTTCTCCCAAGTGCAGGAGTGTCGAAATAATAAATAACCCGGCAAGACCGGGGTTGAACCACATGGAGGTTAATTATATAAATTATAGATAACAATAATAATAATAATAATAGTACTACAGTAGTAGTAGTAGTAATAGTAGTAATAAAAAAGAAGAAGAAGAAGAAGTTGATGAGAACTTTGTGATGAAAGATTAATGTAAGGATTAAATAATGATAACAACAAATGTTAAAGTTAGAGGATCTACTAATGGTATGTGAAACAAGTATAGTATTAACTCTTATTATTCAATTGGAAACCACACACAAAGAAGGTTCCAATCATATTATAAATTGTTAACATAATTACATTAGTCATCTTATTCGATTAATGCTAATACTTGAAATCCCATGAGGTATTCATGATTATAACTTATGTTAACTGATTGTGCATCAAAAGTGTCATTAAGTCTCTTATTTTACATATGTATTTATTGTTTTTATTTGGTTGTTTTTATAATAATTGATGTGTTTTTTTAGTAATGAAGTTTGTTTTAATGTTTCGATAGGTTTTTGGAGCTTAAATGAATTAATTCACAAAATTCAACGTCGGAATTCAGAACAAAGAATTGAAGAGACATTTAGTTGAAGAATGAAGCAAATCTTGGTTCAAATAAGTGCTCCAAATTTGTCCCAAAAATCAATTCTATTCCAATTCTAGAAAAGAATATCATATGATTTATTTCAAGCCCAAACTTGCCTTATGTTGTGTGCAAACTTCAACCATTAAACACTCAAGGTTTCAATGTCAATCTTAGCCCAAATAATAAGTACAATTGTATACTTATTTGATGCTCAAATTCAGCCCAAAATCAGCCCCAAAATCAACCCCAAATCAACCTTCAAATCAACCCAAACACAATCCATGATCTTACATGTCCACACAACAAATAACAATTGATTTATTTTGGGCAATCCATTGATCCAAGAAGGCAAGCACATGGATGGAAAGCTGGAGGGGATATTTTAACATTATTTTGGGTCAAAAAGAAGAAGGAGACACCTCATAAATGAGGAAGAAAAACGTGCACCAAAGTAGTTGTAAAGCTGTCTTGATTTGATTTTTCAGAACACCTTTCGGTGTTTTGCCCATAACGTTTTACTCAGGTGTCCAAATGAGCTTTTCTTTAATGATCTGGAAAGGTGACAGAATTGCCTATAAATATGTCTCTAATAGACTTCTCCAAAAAAAGCTTCTAAGAGGGTCGAATTGCTGTCCAAAGTTAGAGTCAGATTTGTATCCGAATTTTTTCTGAAATTGTATTGTGTTCTTCTTTATAGATTTCGGTTCTTTAGTTTGTAAAACTTATTTTTTCAGTTGGATTCAAGTTCTTTCATGTTTATTGAAGTGTTCTTATATATAATCATGGTTGGCTAAACTCTTTCTTGGATCCAAATCAAGGATAATGGTGATTGAGGTGAGTTCTTTAGGATATGAATGAATCTTAATGTTTATCTTCTTATTTTCTTCATGAATGATTTATTATTGTAAAGAAATTTTAGAAATCATTTAGGTAATGTTATAATCTTGAATTTTTATGCACAAACTTTAGTTTTGGTATAGAGATTGCTTGATTCAATGTCTTACTTAATATGAAAGTACTTGTTCATTCTTAAACAATAATCAATCTTCATCTTTCTAATCTTCATTGTAATATCCTCCGATCTAATATCACCATCGTTGAGATTAGGTTGAGTTATCTTATATATGTTGAAGAAATCACCAATACATCACCATTAAAATTGATTTGGACCAAGACTTACTTTTCTTGTCATTTAAAATCTATTTACATTTTTTTTATCTTTGAAAACAAATCCATCAATTATTTTCAACCAAGTTATTGTTAATTTAATTTCTCTTGAGTTTTTTTTTGTTACTTAGCTTAATTTCCAGATCTAGCTCTCTGTGGATATGACCTCGATCTTACCGAGTTAATTGCTACATCGCACACTCGTGCACTTGCGAGTTAAAACAAGCCGATCATAAAAAGCGGTCAAGCACTCCACTATCAAGGAAGGCTCTTTCAATTTTATGTTCTCGAATAAAGCAAGAAAATATAGGATAACTAGGGTCTTTATATTTCAAAGCATTATTGTTTTGAAGAATGACACTTACTTATTTGGCTAAGAAGACTTTCTTGTTCACATTCAGTTTCCTCTTCACAGTGCATAGATTTTTCAAAAATTTAGCTTAGGAGGGAACCTATTTAATAGCATCCAGTAAAGGTATATTGATCCATACCTGTTTGAAAGTTTCAAAGATTTCAGAGTTGTGATTGACTTTCCTTTGTTTGGTTACGACATGAGGAAATAGAAGTGCCGACGGGAAATCAGTCTTTTCTTTGCAATATTTAGATTCAACCCCTTCCTTACCCTCAAAGATTCACTCATTATATTTCTCACATGGTTCAAGAGTGGGTTTTTCAATAACCTTATCATTGCGAAGAGTGATGACTGATTTGACTTTATGCATGTGTTGGCTTTCGGAACTACTTGCATTTATATTATATTGCCCATTGGGATTTTACTGTGGTTGAAATGGAAACTTACCTTTTTCTTAAAAACTCAGAGCGGATGGTAAAAGTATCTTTAAAATCTATCATGCTTTAAGCTAGTTGAGTATTGATTTCCTCTTGCTTTTCAATGAACGCATACAATGTTTCTTCAAGATTTCTTCTAGGAGGCAGAGCATAAAGAGGTGTATATCCATGAGAATTTTGAAAAATATGGTGTACTTAAAATGGTAGCTGTCAAGTTTGTGCATTATTATTATCACTCTTCTAACTGAAATTTGGGTGATTTCTCCAACCATTGTTATATGTTTGGGAGTATGAGTTATGAATGGGCAGTTAAAAACTATTTAAAGCATTGACTTGTTCATGGAGGCATTCCCTAAAAGAAGGCAAAGTTGGACAGTCATTGGTTTTACGGATTTTATATACAATGTCTTGAACATATTTTGCTTGACCACTCTTTTTCAATTCTAGTGCCTCGACTTTTCTAGCTAAAGATGCAAACTTGGCTTGGAGTTC
>NW_011500609.1:92229-93063 GCF_000495115.2 Populus euphratica | reverse complement strand
TTCAAAACCATGATGAGGGCAAGTACTAAGCAAGTCTCGATACCTATCCCAACATTGGTAAAATGTTTCTCTTGATTTTTCAGTGAAAGTGATGAATTGTTTTTTGAAAGAGTTTGTTCTGTGAGATGGAAAAAATATTTTTAAAAATTATTATCATATTTCATCCCAAGCACTCATGGATCTTGGTTACAAACTTTGTAGCCATGTTTTAGCTTTATCTTTTAATGAAAAATGAAAAAGCTTTAATATGATGGTATTCATGCTATAATTTAAGTTATTATAAGTGTTACAAACTTCCTCAAATTTCTTTAAATGTAAGTATGGATTTTCTAAATCTAAGTCATGAAAAGAAGGTAAAATTTGAATAATGTCTAGCTTAAAATTGAAATAAATGCACAATGAGGAAAAGCTATATATAAGGGTGTACTTGTTTTTGTTGGATTAATGTGGTCTGCAAGTGTTCTAACACTATTATTTTCATTATGAAGCGACTAATTATTTTCTTCAGTCATATTTTCTAAAAATAATAAGGATACCCTATAAAGTCTACTACTTAATGTACATGACCACATTCTCATACACGTGCAGGAAGAGAATAAAAGGAAAAAACATAAAATAAAAGAAACAAAGTTAGATACAATAAAAGTGAAAAGAGAAAATAAAATAAAAATTATAATTTATACAAGAATTTACCTCATCGGCAACTGACACGACTAAAAGATTGATGTCTTCTCCCAAGTGTAGGAGTGTCGAAGTAATAAATAACCCGGCAAGACCGGGGTCGAACCACAGGGAGGTTAATTATACAAATTATAAATAACAATAATAAAACAA
>NW_011500609.1:88385-89870 GCF_000495115.2 Populus euphratica | reverse complement strand
ATAAATAAGATAAAAGTTAACTAAGTAAAGAAAAAGAAATGATAAGCATAAACAAGAGATTAATATAAGCAAAACTTAAGCATTACAATAAAAAGAAAGCAAGAACATGATCTTGATCTGAAAACTAAGATTTCTAAATACATGGAAAATGCCTACTTTTATAGGGCAAAATTAAAAACTATTGATTTGTTGACTAATAGTTGAATAGATGGCCACATCTTGACTTGGTGACAATCCTTATCTTTCTTTTTTTTTCTGAACAAAACGTCATTACTAACATCAGAATTTGAATATACTTAATTGATGAAAGTTATAGGAAATTGTCTTAGCTTTCCAACAAAAAACAAAATTGAGGTAATTTAGACTTCTAGAACTCAAGATACGGGTTAAACACTGAATAGTATTTGGGTTGCAGGACAAATTCAAACTTCTCCGTCGTTGCTAAGATTTGGACTTCCAAACAACAAAATTGAGCTTGCATTTCTCATGAATGTTTTAAGCTTATATCTTAGCTTTCTATCCATATAAACCAAATTGAAATTTAAAATCTACAGTTCCAAATATGACCCAATGAATGAATAGTGTTCCAGTTTGGATTGAACCAACATCTCTTTTTTGAGCTTCACCCTCTTTTTGTCTTCTCGATTTCAGTAGTTGAACTCATCAATCAATCTTTTGATTTATATGACAGACCTGCATTTAAGATGAATATGTATCATAAATTAAAGGTATCTTATAGTATTATACTTGTTATTATAAAACATGCTTTAGTTAAGGGGTTATTGATACTTCAAGTGCAAAATACTGATATAAAATCTTGATAAAAATCTATTTTTAAATATTAATCAATTTACTTATATAATTACACATGATGATTATAAAAAATAAAAAATAGATGTTAAAATTGCATTTCTAAATAGGAATGTTCAGAGATATGTGTACATGAGGATGGACACCTGTAATGAATGTTACCATAAAGAAAACGAAACAGATATACCAGATTTCTTTTATTTTTTCCATTAATAGAAAGGTTCTCTAACAAATTAAATTAAAATTTGCTTAATTGTTGAGTTTGTTATTTAATTCAGTAGTATAATTCGGAGAAAAGCTTAAGGATAGCATTTAATTTGTTTCTTGGCTGATTATAGAAATAGAAACGTAGCTAAACGGACGCTAATTATAGAACAGAACCACTGCAACCTAACTACGTACAGACCAAACACAATACCTAATGCAGTTAAACCCCCTACGTACAGTTAGCTTTTAACAGTACAATTCTGCTTTGTTAGAAAAAACACGATGTAAACATCTATCGATTCAGTTAAATCTCCAACAAGCTTGGGTATAAAGTAAGATAGCTTCTCACAATTACAACATCTGATAACAACCATCATTAATCATCAAATCGAAGCCTTTTATAGATTTTGTTGATAGAGAGAAAGAAATATAAATCACATAGCTTGAATTGGATAGATCATGGCAATG
>NW_011500609.1:80144-88151 GCF_000495115.2 Populus euphratica | reverse complement strand
CGGCGGCGCCAAGTCCCCTAGTGTAAGCAACAAAATGGTCTTGACATACATGCACTTACTAATTAGTAATTAGAGAATATGGGATTAATTGCAATTTCATAATGATTCATCTTTCCTTTTTTTCTTAATTATTTGTGGCGCAGTCTATAAAACTCAACCATGTAGTCAATGGGATTATAAGACAGATCACCTCTGTGAATCCCATGGGTTTCCACATATCCATCGTTCTGTCCCAGAACATCAAGGCCAAAAATCTTCGTATATTTGCCCCTTCCGACAGCCCCAACACTGACGGAATCCATATCAGCCAAACCAATCAAGTGTATGTATCAAATAGTGTCATCGGCACTGGTGATGATTGCATTGGCATCATACGTGGATGCACCGATGTCCACATCAGAAATGTAACCTGTGGCCCTGGACATGGTATCAGGTAACTAATTAGTATCCAAGTATTGAATGTTCCAGCTGCATACACACACACACACACACACACACACTTGAAGTCAGTAATTATGCATTTGTAATTAACTAGTATAGCAACCTGCAGCTAATTACCTTGTAATTTACATTTCCATATATAACAGTATTGGTAGCCTTGGAAAGTACCAGGATGAGGAGGATGTGAGAGGGATCACTGTGAAAAACTGCACATTGAATAACACGGACAATGGAATCAGAATAAAAACATATGGAGGATCACCTCCAAGCCAAGCTTCAGGCATACTTTTCCAGGATATCGTCATGGATAGAGTTAAAAACCCCATTATTATTGATCAATCTTATGGAAACAAAGAATCGGTTCGTTTTCTTTTACTATGATAACAACCCTGTTAACAAGCTGCTTTCCTCCTTCGATCACGAGTTGGAGTAGAATATATCAGTTTTATCTGAACTTGCCTTCTTTAATTCTCTTTGCAGGCATCGAGGGTAAAGCTCAGTGATGTTCGATACCAGAACATTAGAGGAACATCCACTTCAGTTGTTGGAGTAAACATCAAGTGCAGCCATACTGTTCCCCGTGAAAGAGTTGGCTTGTCAAACATAAATTTGAACTACGTTGGAGCAAAACAGCATAATCATGAAATCAGCTATGTGTGCACCAATGCAAAATTAAATTATGCTGGCTTCCAAATCCCATTACCTTGCCGATAGTTGAAAATCTCTTTCTACCTGTTTACGATCAAGGAGATGGACCCTTTTCTGCTTTCATTAAATAGTGTAAATTAAAGTTTGTAAAAATATATCAGCTAAGATAACAAGGATATCATTTTAAATTCATGTTAAACAAAAAAATATCCATGGAAAACCTAGAATTTATACATATATAAAACTATATGCATGTAAATGCATAACTAACAATGAACATGTTTTCAACATAAAAAAATAATAATAAAACTTTAACATGCATACTAAATATATAAACAAACTTGCAATTGATATTAATTTAAAGTTCTAATATGCATATTAGTAATAACAAAAAAAAATATCTATGTTTAAATTGAGAATACTTGTTAAAGCACTTTACAATAATGAGACTTTTATTGTTATTGTTAATGATGAATTTTTTGTTCTTAAAACTTTATTGTTGCTCATTTATACAATTAGAATATTTGCAATATATCTTTCGAAATTAATAATACTTACTTTAAAGTAATAAGACTTTTGTTGTTATTATCAATGATGAATTCTTTATCTTTAAAAATTTATTGTTGTTCATTTGTGGAATTAGGATATTTGCAACATGTCTCTGGAAATTCCAACACACACTAAAATATGAAGTGAGGAAGAGTATGTAAACCCCTCTTTTTATAGTGAATTTTAAAAGTTAAAATATTAGAGAATTAATAAGAATTAACTCTTACCATTATCAACATTTGATTAACCATCATAAATTTGGAATTAAATCTAGAAAAATCAAGGGCTCTTTAAAATTAATTTTTTATTCACTTATATTTTCTTAAATCATGTTAATTAAAATAAATTTCTAACAATCCCTCACATGAGTGAAAATTAT
This sequence comes from Populus euphratica, assembly GCF_000495115.2. NCBI lineage: Eukaryota > Viridiplantae > Streptophyta > Magnoliopsida > Malpighiales > Salicaceae > Populus > Populus euphratica. Next base: position 86,134 of record NW_011500609.1, on the reverse strand, counting down.
TTCACCAATTTGAAAATGACTAAATAATTTATTGAAAGATACTGATTTGGTATATTACTACATAAGGATAAATAATTTTTTATTTTGAACCTTTCATTGTGAAATACTATTAGATTTATTTGGCTAAATAGTGAGCGCACGATATCTTTAATTATTCAGCCTTTTATGTAAAGCAATACAATAATACTTACATAGTTTTTTACCTAGAGATTTCTTTTGGTTCTAATTGTTATATTTATTTTGACCCTTTACAACTCTTGGATTCATGAGTATTTTAGAGAATTCATCATTTATCAAAATTCTCAAAGAAACGATCACATTTCTCACTTGTATATGTGATCTTTCATTAAAATTATTCTATTATAATCCATTTGTTATACCAAGATATGAAAATAATTGAGTTCAACTCACTTTTTACTATGCTATAGCTAACACTTATTTCATCATAGGAATAAGAAATAAATAATAATTTCCTAGTATCAAGAATGTTATATGACTTATGACATGATTAAAGAGTTGATGTCTTTTTCAAAGTGTAAGAGTGTCGAAGTAATAAATAACCCAGTAAGACCGGGGTCAAACCACAAGGAGGTTAACTATATAAACTACAAATAAAAAAATATATAATAAGAGAAAATGAGTTGAAGAGAGCTTTGAAATGTAATATTGATGTAAGGAATAAAAAAATATAAAAAATTTATCACAGTTAGAGGATCTACTAATAATATTTCAAATAAGTATAATATAAACTCTTTTTATTATTCAACTGGAAATAATGTACAAAAGAGGTCCCAATCGGATAATAATTTATTAATATGATTATATTAATTATCTTATTTGAGTAATGCCAATACTTGTAAATGATGTCAGGTATTTATGGTGATAACTTATGTTAACAACAAATCAAGTTTCTTTTATAGCAAAAGTATCGGTTATACCATACAGTTGGGCTATTAAAGTGTCAAGTATTTGTTGTGTCAAGAGTTGTTCAATCTAAATTAACCATTTAACAAGCAAGGTATTAAGAGTGAGCAAGATAATAAATACAAAACATGTTAGTATCAAACATTAAAGTTCATGTTAAGTTTATACTCTACTTATTCTTACACCATTAGTGCAACATTTTTACCTTGACATAATAAACAATTTAGCTGAACATTATGAATAAGAGAAATATAGATAAATAAGAGGAAAACATGATTATATAAGTATAGTAGAGGAAATAAAAAACATAAACAAGAGATTAATGAAAGCAGAACTTAAGCATTACAAAAATATAAAGAGAAAGAGCAAAAACATGATCTTGATCTGCAAACCAAGATGTCTAAATGCATGACAAATACCTCTTTTTATAGGCCAAAATTCAAAACTATTGATATGATGACTAATTATTAAATGGGTGGCCACATATTCACTTAGTGACAATCTTTATTTTCTTGTCTGAACAAAACATCATTTCTAATATTAGAATTTGAACATATAGTCTTTATGAAAGTTTTGGAAAATTATCTCAACTTTCCATCAAAATAAGAATTAGCATATTTGGACTTATAGAACTTGAGATATGGGTTGAACACTGAACAGTGTCTAGGCTACATGACAGATTTTGTGTCTGGGTTATAGGATAGAATTTGACTCCTCCATTATTGTTACCATTTGAACTTGAAAATGATACTTTTAAATCTTGGACTCTTCATGAAAGTTTTAGGTCTATATTTTAGCTTTCCATACATATAAACCAGACCTAAATCCAAGTTCTATAGCTTCAATTATGATCCAATAACCAAATGGTGTTCCAATTTGCACTAAACCAACATCTCTTTTCTACGCTTAGCCCTCTCTTTATCTTGTCAATTTCATTACTTAAATTCATCAATCAATCCTTTTATTTATGTGATAAGGGTACATTTAAGATGACTATTTATCATAAATTAAAGGTATATTATATTAGTAAACTTGTTACTATAAAACATGCTCTAGCTAAGAAGTTATTGATACTTCAAGTGTAAAATGATGACATAAAACCTTGATAAAAATATACTTTTAAGTATTAATCAAGTACAATGAAAAGATGAGTTTCTAATGAAGCTTAGAGTAAAGACTAATACAAGAAGGTGTATAATATGAAGTATTATATGCTCTTATTGAAGATAATAATGAAGACTTTCCAATACATGTAAAGAATTGAAATAAAAGATATTATATAGACATCTAATTAAGGAGGTGCAACTACCTATAATAAAAAGGAATCACTTGTGATGAAAAGGTTTACATCAGAATTTGAATAGATAGTCTTCATGAAAGTTTTAAAAAATTGTCTTAGCTTTTTAACAAAAAAAAAATCATTGCATTTGGACTTTTAAAACTTGAGATATAAGTTGAATATTGAATAGTATCTAGACTATATGACAAATTTGGACTTCTCTTTTGATGCTAAGATTTGGACTCCCAAACAGCAGAATTGAGTCTCTCACAAATGTTTGAGGCTTATGTCTTAGCTTTCCAATCATTTAAACCAAACTGAAATCCAAGATGTACAGCTTCAGATATAATCTAATAACTAAACAGTGTTCCAGTTCAAATTGAATCAGCATTTCTTTTATAAACTTAGTTTTCTCTTTGTCTTCTCAATTTCAGTAGTTAAATTCATCAATCAATCTTTTTATTTATATGATAGACCTGCATTTAAGATGAAAAATTACCATAAATTAAAGGTATCTTATATTATTAGACATGTTATTATAAAACATGCTCTAGCTAAAGAGTTATTGATACCTTAAGTGCAAAATGATAATATAAAACCTTGATAAAAATACACTTTTAAATACTAATCAACTTAGTTTTTCATTTGATCATAGATCTTGGGATCTCCAATTAACTAGGTATGGTTACTATAATTATACTCTCTTATCTTTTAAAAGCCTTATGCCCATTCTTCTTAATGAATTATATACAAGCTCTATCGACAAACCTTTAGTTAGCGGATCTGCAATATTATGAAAATAACTTTATTTGATAGCAAGTGTTTAATGATGTTATGTCTACAACGTATATGTCTATAATCTCTAGTATACATATCACTCTGTTCCCTTCTAATTGCTGACAAATTATCACAATGGACACAAATAGTTATCACTGGTTTTATCCATTCAACTTGGAATATCCTCTAAGAAATTCTAAATCCATTTGCTTCTACTATAGTTTTATTAAGATCATTGAAATATAATTCCATTATGGATCTAGCGATACATATTTATTTGAAGGATTTCCATGATATGATTGCTTCGCTAAGTGTGAAGACATATCCACTTATAAATTTTAAATCCTTAATATTGAATATCCAATTAACATCACTAGTATACTATTCTAGCATTACTAGGTAACCAATACAGTATAACCCGTTGATTAGTACTTAAAAGTGCATTTTTATCAAGGTTTTATATCATCATTTTGCACTTGAAGTATCAATAATTCATTAGCTAGAGCATGTTTTATAATAACATATCTAATAATATAAGATACCTATAATTTATAGTAAATATTTATCTTAAATACAGGCCTATCACATAAATCAAAGGATTGATTAATAAGTATAACTACTGAAGTTAAAAAGATAAAGATATAGCTAAGCTTAGAAAAGAAATGTTGGTTCAATCCAAACTGGAATACCATTTAGTTATTGAATTATAACTAGAGTTGTAGAACTTGGATTTAGGTCTGCTTTATATGGATGGAAAGCTAGGACATGAGCCTAAAAATTTTATGAAGAGTCCAAGATTCAAAAAGGTTGTTTTCAAGTTCAAATTATAGCAACAACAGAGAAGTCCAAATCTATCTTACAACCCAGATACTACTCAGTGGTCAGCCCATATCTCTAGTTCTAGAAGTCCAAATGCACTGATTTCTTTTTAAAAAAGTTAAGATAATTTTCTAGAACTTTCACGAAGACAATCTATTTGCTCTTTTTCATTATATTTTTGTAATGCTTAAGTTTTGTTTTCATTAATCTCTTATTTATGCCTTTAATTTCCTTTACTATACTTATATAATCATGTTCTTCCCTTGTTTATTTATATTTTTCTTCTTCATTATGTTTAGATAACTATATTATGTCAAGGTGAAATGGTATAACCAATGGTGTTAGGATAAATATAATATAAATTTAATATGGACTTCAATGTTTATATCCTAAACAACTTTGACATGTCTTATCATTTGTATCTTATTAATTCTTAATACCTTGCTTGTTAAATGGTTAATATAGATTTGTGTTGTATAACACTTGGTACAACAAATGCTTGTCACTTTCATTGCTAACTGTATGGTATAACCTACACCTATGCTATAAAAAGAACTTGATTTGTTGTTAACATAAGTTAGCATCATGAATTCCTAACAATATTTAAAAGTTTGGTGTTACTTAAATAAGATAATTAATATGGTCATGTTAATATTTATAATGAGCTATTAATGATAAATTATCTAATTAAAACTTTCTTTGTGTGTTATTTCCAGTTGAGTAATAAAAAGAATGTATATTATACTTATTTGAAATATTATTAGTGAATCCTCTAACCTTGATATTTGTTTTTATTATTGTTTAATCCTCACATTAATCTTACATCTCAAAGTCGTCTTTAACTTATTATTATTATTCTTATTATTATATAGTTAACCTTTATGTGGCTCGACCCTGGTCTTGCCAGGTTATTTATTACTTCATCACTCCTACAGTTGGGAGATTAATCTTTTAGTTGTGTTAAGTTTTTGGTACCATTGTCAGGAAGGTAAATTACTATATAAATTATATATATTCTTTTATTCTTTTTTCTTTTCTTTTCTTTTATCTAACTTTTATTTCTTTTATTTTCTTTTGTTTTTTTTTCTTCCTTTTATTCTCTTCCTACACGTACATGAGAGTTTGATTATGTACATTAAGTGGTAGACTTTGTAAGGTATCCTTATTATTTTTGTTGCACCCTCATGGCGAAACGCGGTGTCGTGGCGACCCTCGATTGCTTTCGAGGTTTTTGTTTTGTGAATAAGGGAGTTGCACCTAGTATTAAGGTCACTAGGAACCCTAACTGGTCTTTCAGAGATTCTAAGACAAGGAACTAGTTACATAAAGGGAAGGTATTAGCATCACTAGTACGCTCTACGTAAGGTAACCTGCTAGGTGTTTGGTTTGTCTTATAATTGTTATGGTGTTGGTGTTCTCTTAATTAGTTTTTCTATGATAGGTTTATTATGATGAATGGATTTGGGTTCAAAGTCTAAAAACAAAAACACTTGGCCAATATTGATCATAGATTTAGATATGTCTACAAAGTGCCAAAGAGAATCAATACAAATCTCTTGAAATCTGTGTTTGATTCAAATTAAATTTATTAAGATGGAAATCTAAAGAGATTCCATGTGCTTTAAAAGGTCATTTTCCCCTTAGTATTTCATACTCTCACGGCTTGTAAACCGTGGAGTCAAAAATTGAAATATCCTTAATTATAATCAAGGCTTGTTTCAAAGATGTGTGATGACTTGTTATTCATAGAAAATTATTTTGGATATGTACCACTTAGAATTTTTTTATCCAAATATTAACAGTGAATAGTAACAAGTTATTCCTAATAATATTTTGGATATTCATCTCTTTAGGATTTCTTTATCCAAATATTAACGGTGAATAATAGATAAATTCCCCCCAAAATAAGATTTTTGTATTTTTTTTTTTGAAATTTTAGCCAATAACCATTGGAGTTTTATAAAAGTGTTGTAAAATTCAGAAATGCAAGCAACTAATTTTGTTGTACTTGAGAAATCCATGCAAAAAAACATTTTTGAAACTTCCAATTTTTTTTATATAAAAAGACTGTTCAAAATATTTTAGGGTATTGGCCGTATGCAATACACAAAAAAACATTTTTTGTTTCTCTCTCTCCCCCCCCCCCCCCCCCCCCCCCCCCCGCTCCCCCCCCACCCACCACTCTTCTTTT